>NC_083465.1:24629458-24871958 GCF_030014155.1 Tachysurus vachellii
CTGGCATTTGTGCTTGTTTAGAAAAGAAAGAACTAAAAAAAAAAAAAAACCAGACAAGTCCTTGTCCTCTGAGCTTTTCAGACCTGCTGCTGAAGCGACGGAGAACAGAACAAGCCATTATCCAGACGTGAAAGTCTATTAATCGTCTCTGCTTCTTCGTAACTCGACCGATGAATTCTTGCGAGTCCGTTTCCGATTTTGCCTTTAAGACGAGCCACTAGCGAGGAACGCCTAGGAGGAAGCTTTTCTTTCTTCTCCCTCTTCTCACTTTAGCGTGCATGCAAGCGTGACCTCCAGAGTGAAAGCTGAGCCTGCTAATGACTGTTTAGCGCCACAATAAATACAGTATGTATATGGTTAAACCCAACAATGTGTTATTTATGGTTAGCTGAAAAAAAGAAAGAAAGTAAGAAAGAAAGCTGAGTGTTTGAAAGCCGCGTTGACTGACGGAGCTGATTTTGTGTTGGAGGAAGGAGCTCCAGCAATAAATGGCTGATGTGTGTGAATAGTCTTGATTTGAATGTCTGCCTATGCACAACAGAGCCCAACGCTGGTCCTGTGCATGTCCAAGTTTCCAGGGCGGAGATTCCTGCTCCAACACTCCAGCGATTTAGAGTCCTTTAATGTCGTGAGCAGTCACTCATATTGCGTACTGGACATTTTAGCCTAGAAGTAACACAAGGAAGAAAGGAAACGTGATACAATTCGTACTCTCAGGTAACGACGTGGAAGGGGCGGAGCTTCCGCAGGACGTGCGGCACGAACGGAACTAAATATCCGACACAAAATCTCAACTCGAACGTAATAGATTTTAAAATAAGAGGTTTATCCAACTGCCCGGTGTCTCTGGTTCATCAGGGGTGGAGCTTAATCTACATTTAATCAGCCAATTGCACGTACATGACTCTTTCACTTTGCACTCCTGTTTTATTTCTACACCTTTAAGTGAAGCTCCGCCCACTTTAGGTGCTTTTACCACAATGACTGACAAATCAGGATGTTGTCCTGTCGTGATTTGAGTGTTGGAGCAGGATGTCCCGTGCTGGACTGGAGGTGTACCGCACCACCGCTGCTCTCTTATATAAACCTTTTTTTTTTTTTTTTTTTTTCTTTTTTTGCATCTAAATCTTAAGTTGTTTTTTTTTTTTTTTTAGCGTTGTCGTATATCGTATCTGAGGAACGCGCAGGGACGCAGAATAGGGCGATTTAAAAGGGATTTCTTTTCTACAGCCACAACGCTCTGACATCTAAGTCTTGGATCAGAATGACTGTGTGTGACACACACACACACACACACGTATATACACACACACAAAATGAAGCCGGATAATGATGATGAAGAGGCAGAAGCTACATGAGAGGAGTTGTAGACACTCTGGGGCTGTGTTCAGTGTGTCCTCAGTGTTCATTCATCCACACTGAACCAAACGACACCAAGCGTTTCTGTCCCATACCTTACTGTCAACTTCAGCAAACAAGGGCTTCTTAGTGGCTGCTGCTGCTGCATTCTTTTAGTAAAGTATATTTACTTTTATATCTCTCTCTCAAATGGAATATATTGTTTTATCTATTTTTGTTTTCCTTTCAGAGCATTTAAATTAAAATGAGAATTCCACCTCCCAATGTGTCATGTGTTCTGTGCTGTGATTTAACTCTCTCTCTCTCTCTCTCTCTCTCTCTCTCTCTCTCTCTCTTTCTTACCCCATTCCACTTACTTTCTTTTTTTTTTTTTTTTTTTACACACACTGTCCTTCTTACTTCCCCTTTTCTTACTCTCTCTCTCTCTCTCTCTCTCTCTCTCTCTCTCATTCTTACCCCGTTGCGCACACGCACACACATACTCTCTCTCTATCTCTTTTTTTTCCTTCTTACCCCATTGCACTTATTTTATTTCTTCATTTGTTTTTTTCTTTCTTTCTTTGACTCTTACACACTGTGTCCTTCTTACTTCCCCTTCTCTCACTCTCTCTGTGCATTTTTCCTTTCTAATTTATTTTTTTTAAAGGTCATTATAGTTTGGACATTAAAAGCTTCCCCAGACGTACAGTATGGCTGTTACAGTAATGTTGCCAGAGGCAGTGATGAGCGTATGATTAGGTCCTGCTCGGGTTATGTGGTTATGAATGCTGGGCATTTTATAGAAGCTGAAATATTGTGCAATCTTCCCAGGTGAATCCAGCCTCGTCTCCCAGATAAAGTAATCCATGTGCTCAGTGTCTGTTGGTAGTTTGGCTACTTTGACTTGCATACGCGAGAGTGTGTGTGTAAGCATGAGAGAGAGAGAGAGTGAGCACGTGTTTGAGTGTGTGTGAGCGTGAACCCTAACCAGTGTGTAAGGGTGAGAACAAGCGTGAACCCTAACCAGTGCGTAAGGGTGAGAACAAGCGTGAACCCTAACCAGTGTGTAAGGGTGAGAACAAGCGTGAACCCTAACCAGTGTGTAAGGCTGAGAGCGTGAACCCTAACCAGTGCGTAAGGCTGAGAGCGTGAACCCTAACCAGTGCGTAAGGGTGAGAACAAGCGCGAACCCTAACCAGTGCATAAGGGTGAGAACAAGCGTGAACCCTAACCAGTGCGTAAGGCTGAGAGCGTGAACCCTAACCAGTGTGTAAGGGTGAGAACAAGCGTGAACCCTAACCAGTGTGTAAGGGTGAGAGCGTGAACCCTAACCAGTGCGTGAGTTGAGAACAAGCGTGAACCCTAACCAGTGCGTAAGGGTGAGAACCAGCGTGAACCCTAACCAGTGCGTAAGGGTGAGAACAAGCGTGAACCCTAACCAGTGCGTAAGGGTGAGAACAAGCGTGAACCCTAACCAGTGTGTAAGGGTGAGAACAAGCGTGAACCCTAACCAGTGCGTAAGGGTGAGAACAAGCGTGAACCCTAACCAGTGCGTAAGGGTGAGAACAAGCGTGAACCCTAACCAGTGTGTAAGGGTGAGAGCGTGAACCCTAACCAGTGCGTGAGTTGAGAACAAGCGTGAACCCTAACCAGTGTGTAAGGGTGAGAACAAGCGTGAACCCTAACCAGTGTGTAAGGCTGAGAGCGTGAACCCTAACCAGTGCGTAAGGGTGAGAACAAGCGCGAACCCTAACCAGTGCATAAGGGTGAGAACAAGCGTGAACCCTAACCAGTGCGTAAGGGTGAGAACAAGCGTGAACCCTAACCAGTGTGTAAGGGTGAGAACAAGCGTGAACCCTAACCAGTGTGTAAGGGTGAGAGCGTGAACCCTAACCAGTGCGTGAGTTGAGAACAAGCGTGAACCCTAACCAGTGCGTAAGGGTGAGAACAAGCGTGAACCCTAACCAGTGCGTAAGGGTGAGAACAAGCGTGAACCCTAACCAGTGCGTAAGGCTGAGAACAAGCGTGAACCCTAACCAGTGCGTAAGGCTGAGAACAAGCGTGAACCCTAACCAGTGCGTAAGGCTGAGAACAAGCGTGAACCCTAACCAGTGCGTAAGGGTGAGAACAAGCGTGAACCCTAACCAGTGCGTAAGGCTGAGAACAAGCGTGAACCCTAACCAGTGCGTAAGGGTGAGAACAAGCGTGAACCCTAACCAGTGCGTAAGGGTGAGAACAAGCGTGAACCCTAACCAGTGCGTAAGGGTGAGAACAAGCGTGAACCCTAACCAGTGCGTAAGGGTGAGAACAAGCGTGAACCCTAACCAGTGCGTAAGGGTGAGAACAAGCGTGAACCCTAACCAGTGTGTAAGGGTGAGAGCGTGAACCCTAACCAGTGCGTGAGTTGAGAACAAGCGTGAACCCTAACCAGTGTGTAAGGGTGAGAGCGTGAACCCTAACCAGTGCGTGAGTTGAGAACAAGCGTGAACCCTAACCAGTGTGTAAGGGTGAGAACAAGCGTGAACCCTAACCAGTGTGTAAGGCTGAGAGCGTGAACCCTAACCAGTGCGTAAGGGTGAGAACAAGCGTGAACCCTAACCAGTGCGTAAGGCTGAGAACAAGCGTGAACCCTAACCAGTGCGTAAGGGTGAGAACAAGCGCGAACCCTAATCAGTGCGTAAGGGTGAGAACGAGCGTGAACCCTAACCAGTGTGTAAGGGTGAGAACGAGCGTGAACCCTAACCAGTGCGTGAGGGTGAGAGCGAGCGTGAACCCTAACCAGTGCGTGAGTTGAGAACAAGCGTGAACCCTAACCAGTGCGTAAGGGTGAGAACAAGCGCGAACCCTAATCAGTGCGTAAGGGTGAGAACGAGCGTGAACCCTAACCAGTGTGTAAGGGTGAGAACGAGCGTGAACCCTAACCAGTGCGTGAGGGTGAGAGCGAGCGTGAACCCTAACCAGTGCGTGAGTTGAGAACAAGCGTGAACCCTAACCAGTGCGTAAGGGTGAGAACAAGCGCGAACCCTAATCAGTGCGTAAGGGTGAGAACAAGCGTGAACCCTAACCAGTGTGTAAGGGTGAGAGCGAGCGTGAACCCTAACCAGTGCGTGAGGGTGAGAGTGAGCGTGAACCCTAACCAGTGCGTGAGTTGAGAACAAGCGTGAACCCTAACCAGTGCGTGAGGGTGAGAGCGAGCGTGAACCCTAACCAGAGGGTGAGAGTGAGCATGAACCCTAACCAGTGCGTGACCCTGAGAGTGAGCGTGAACCCTAACCAGTGCGTGAGGGTGAGAGTGAGCGTGAACCCTAACCAGTGCGTGAGGGTGAGAGTGAGCGTGAACCCTAACCAGAGGGTGAGTGCGTGGAAGAGAAAGTGATGTTTCTTTGAAATTTTGAGAATATGCTAAAGACTATATGTGGAGAGAAAAAAGACACAACAGCAGTGAGTTCAGTAAAAATAGGTTTTGCTTTAAGTCATATGTACAAAATACAAATAAATCATGTACTAAAATGTACACAGCCTTATTCATGATAAACCATCAGTGTTCACGTTCAGTAAAAAACGAAGGTCACACTGCAAAATATCTGTTTACGAGAAAAACAGGAGAGAATAACATGCTTAGTTTAAACTCTGGATCTATATTAATCAAACCAATTCACTCTCTCTCTCTCTCTCTCTCTCTCTCTCTCTCTCTCAATAAGAAAGCAGTCAGGTTGCTTGTTGGCCCGTGTCATTGTCATTGTTACACAGTGACTATACAATAAAAGCTGGTTAGAGCCGGCAATAACAAAAAGTAAAAATGCACACGCAAAACGTCAGCTTCGCTGGTTATCTCTGATCGAGATGATGTGCGTTTTCGCCACGTGACTTATGAAAAGACTCGGAAGAAAAAAAAAAAGGTACAAACATTCTCACTAAATAATCTGCTTTGGCTACACTGAGCAAATTACTGCACTGAGAAAGCGTGAAAGGATACGACAGAGACCTTCAGCCTACAGCTGCGACTGGATTCGTACGTCACGTAGACGTGTGTGAAATATGGCACCGTCATAAAAAGAAGGATCGTAAAATGGTGTGTTTTTGTTTTGTTTTGTTACCCTGAAGTTCCCATAATTGTCTTAACCTTCTCTCAGCTGATTTCAGATACAGAATCCCTCTTGGGATTAAAAAAAAAAAACCCAATGCCAGTCAAATGTCTATGAACATGAATGCGTTTTTATGTATTAGTTCTGGTGCTGATTGGAAATCAGAGACTAATTAATATGTTTGGGGTTTTTGTGGTTAATTAAAGGAGGGTGTGTGGTTGGGTGTGTGGTGTTAAATGAAGCACTGAGAATATTGAGCCTGCACTGAATAAAGGATCAGATCATTATGAGACAAACTAATACGTTGATTTAAAATCTTTAAAAAAAAATTTTTTTTCTTCAGTCAACAGTACTGAAGGATTTGACTTATGTGCTGGATGAGACTGCTCATACAGATGCTCTTTCTCTCTCTCTCTCAGAGCGATTGTGTTCATTCATTCATTCATTCATCTTCTACCGCTTATCCGAACTACCTCGGGTCACGGGGAGCCTGTGTCTATCTCAGGCGTCATCGGGCATCAAGGCAGGATACACCCTGGACGGAGTGCCAACCCATCGCAGGGCACACACACACACACACACTCATTCACTCACGCAATCACACACTAGGGACAATTTTCCAGAGATGCCAATCAACCTACCATGCATGTCTTTGGACCGGGGGAGGAAACCAGAGTACCCGGAGGAAACCCCCGAGGCACGGGGAGAACATGCAAACTCCACACACACAAGGTGGAGGCGGGAATCGAACCCCGACCCTGGAGGTGTGAGGCGAACGTGCTAACCACTAAGCCACCGTGCCCCCTAGCGATTGTGTTGATGGTAAAAAAAAAAAAAAAAAAAACCCACACCAGGGTCCGATTCAGATGAAATGCTACACGTGAGAAAGCAGGAAAAGTGAAAACTAGTGCATGATTTCTGTGTTTTATCTTTCTGAGCTGCTCTTTACGCAGGAAGGTTCGACGTGCTCGGCGCTCAGTGCTCTCAGCACCATCTCTCTCTCTCTCTCTCTCTCTCTCTCTCTCTCTCTCTCTCGCTCTCGCTCTCGCCCTTACACAGAAAGCACAGATAGTTAGATTCAAAACCCTTGATCATGCTTTTCTGCCACTAGGATAGGTTGTGTGTGGAGCGAATAAAACGCTATACAAAAAAAAGCCTTTTCTAAATAAAGAAAGCAATTTAAAAAAAAAAAAAAAAAAAAAAAGGCATTGTGTCTTTGGCTTTTTTTCCCCCCTGGTTTAAAAACATTTGACTGGCAGTGCAGCAGTAATCATCCCCAAATCTATGACCATGTGATTTTAAAACTGAACAGGTTTGCTATCCTGTGAACTTCTCTGATGAAACAGACGCTCACAGAAGGGTTCGACTCTGTCAGACGTACTGTACGTATAGAACGACACCGTGAGTGTGTAGGATGTGCCATCGCTTGCTTGATGAAAGTGGCTTGTTTCTCTATTGGTGGTGAAATCCAACAGGGAGGAGGAGGAGGATGGAGGGGAGGGGGGTATCTTCTTCAGCCAAATCTGCCTGAGAGCTACAGATGGCTTGAGAGAGGTGGAGAAAAAAAAAACCCCACCCGATGTGCGACTTCGACAGGAGGGCTTTCGACGAGCTTATTTAGCTTTTAGCATGAGCAGAGTCTGCTAGTCCTTGTGCTTCATCTCTTCGAAGCTGGATGCTAGATGAACTTCGAGGAGTCTCGTTTGCTGATCAGGACTTCCAGCAGCTTCAGCTTGGCCTTGATGTGCTTGTATTCGTTGTATTCCACCGCCAAGGGCGAGCGATCTTCCTTCTGCACGTTTCTGTGGAAGGAGAGCGTGGTTAGCTAAAACGATCGGATCGGAAGATACAATAAGACGTTCTGCTGAAGAGGTTTCCCTTTTACCTGCCGTTTTGCCTGAAGAACTGGTCCTCGAATTCACGCAGGTTCTTTCGGATTCTTTTCTTTTCCTCTCGAGCTTCCTGGAGCTGCTCCACCAGTTCCTGTCTGTGTTTTGTGAAAGAAGGAGAATGTTTCTTCCTGTTCTTTCGCGTGATATAAAGGTCAATATGTAAACAAATGTTTTATGCTCTCTCTGCCGCAAAGATCAAACACGGTTCTGTTTGTAACGTTTCGAATCGCGTCGGCTTTCTCGACTGGCGACTTGTCACGTCTCCTCTCTTTTGCGTGTGAAACTCTATAGAGCTCCGTTCCAGTCACATGCTTTCTACATGCTGTAAGTTCTTCTAATAACGCAGTGCGTTTGTACATCACTTATCATCACAGTTGAGTGATGAATTTTTATTTAAGTCCCAGCTGATGAATTCTTGAACCTGATTGGTCAGAAGGTGTTGATTAATTGTAAGATTAATTAGATTAAATATATATATATAATATATATAAATATAAAAATATAAAAATATATAAATGTAATAACTGATTGAATTGAATCGATTTCATCTTTTCATCTGTAGAAGATGTTTATGTAGCGTTTATGAAAGCTGTATCTTTACATTTATCCACCACACGAGACTGTTCAGGACTTTATAGCTTTGTGTTAGAAGCTGCCTATTTATTTATTTATTTATTTATTTATTTATATTTTGTGTGTTAATTTAAAAAAAACAAGGGCTGGTAATGATGGAGTGAATGTTTCTAGCTGCTGGAGCTAACTTGTTCTGTGACATTGACTGTAACTATAAACAGATAAAAAGTTTAAAGGATGTAGTTCATTGGCAAATTGCTGTAGTATAAGAGGAATAAAACACGTCATGCTGATGTAGGAAAATAATGCCATTTGTGCTGGTCCTAGTACCACCGTCGTAACCCCCCACACACACACACACACCACCCCGTCGTGGATCACATTAACATCGTCTTGTCTGCCCTTGTCGGTGTTCCTATTTAGCATGTAGCACTCACATGGTGGCTGCGTGCAGGTTGGACAGTCTCATGTCGGTGCTGTTCTTTGAAGGCGACAACTCGTCTACCGGTGAAATAAAACCGTCCACCTCCTCGTCAAGGTGGTCCAGAAATCCCAGCATGCTCAGCTCTGGACGCACAGTCAGCTGTGTAAACTGCATCCTGTTGTCGTTGTCTTCGTCCGAGCCGTCCTCTTCCTCCTGCACAGACGATGGTTTACTCCTGATTAGTTAAATAATGAAAGGCAGAGCTGGTCAGCTGGAGGATGTTCAGGTAAACCCCATGCAGGAGTCAAGCAATCGACACTGTTGATTTAATCAGAGTTTGATTAATGAAGGAAAGCAGAACATTCTACTGAGAGGTCAAGATCAAGATGTACTCAATTGCACATTCCTAAATCATCACAGTAATGTGAAAGGAATACAGAATTTTCTCTCTAACCCTTAGCCACTGCAGCTGTAGAGTGTGTGTTTGTGTGTGGAAAAGAATCGCAGCAGGTTTTCCTCTTCTGAGGAAAGAACAGTGAGCTAAATTTGGTTAGACGGAAGTTTCTCTAAATAAGAAAAAAAAAAAAAAACCTACAATAAAATAACAAGCGTTTGGGGTGAAACTAATGACATCTTGAACTATTTGCTCTTAGGGAGTTTTATCCAATGATATAGCCCTAGAGCAATCAAAAAAAATAAAAAATCATCATTGCAAAAATTCCCATCTTTTTAAAGGATAAATCGTATTGCTTTAGAATTTTTTGCAAATAATTCTTAAAGATTCTACATATGTTTTATATAAACAGCTGCTCTAAGAGTTGTACTATGAGCAAGTTTGTAAGTGTGCAGCCTATTCTGTAGCGGCTCTCCTCTGTGGTGGTCCCACACACACTTCAGATGCAGTGGATGGAGATTAGATTAAAACCTAGTCGAGTGCTTCTTTAAGCCTCTTTATGCATGGAGCATGAAGTCAATACAACTGATTCTCACAAGATGTTTCTTCTTCGTATCACCACACGCCATGCACAAGAAACTCATCTGCATGTGTTTAATCAAAGCTTTACAATCAGGATGAGGGGAAAAATCACAACTCTCCAAGCACTTGAAAGCTACTGATTTGGGATGGTTACGTGACCCCAATCAACAGGCTGCAACCAAGATCGATTAATTGGAGTTAAGCGGTGTTAATCGGAGGGACCGGATGTTACGCTGGGAGCATTTCTGATTGTCTGAGCAGTGGCTCTTCACCTTGCCGTGGTCGAAGAAGAGAGCGGGTTCCCCCTCGATAATGGGCTGCAGCTGAGGGCCTCTGCGCTTGCTGGATGGAGAGCCCTGCTTGTGGAGGGTCATAAGGAAGGAACCACTCAGAACACTCACCCAGGATCAACCAAAAAATATCAGCTTAACCCACTACACGAGCAGCTTTAAACTGTTCCTAGATCAGCAAAACTCAGTCACTGTGTAAGCATCTAGTTTGTGTATGGATGCTCCTGCAGTTCTGCTATAAGTTATGTCCTGCATCTGGATGCTATTCGTGCTAAATATATGTTATAACTAATGCCAATGTTACTCCTAACAATATCAGAGCAGTCAGAGATGCCGGTGATGTGTGACATGTTTTTCAAATCTCATTGCTGCTTTAGGGCCATGAAATTCTCTCCTGGCTGCTTAAAAGATCCTGCTGCTAGACTTGTGTGTGTGTGTGTGTGTGTGTGTGTGTGTGGAGGCATAAAAGACAGTACTTACAATGACCGGGATGGTGGATGCTCTACACAGGATCTGTTTGACGAGGCGATATCGATCATATAGCGGCTTCATGAGCTGTCTTTCTGTCTTTGTGATCTGGAAAGAGTTACTAGAGTTAGTATATGAATAGAAGCTTGATTTTTAGTTGCATCTGCTTTCTCTGATTATATGTTGCTCTGATTATAATCATGAGCGTACAGTAAAATTTGATCTGCTAGGATTGTTTTTTAATCCCTTTTAATTTTAGTATCACTGCCTGTAAAAAAAAAAAAAAAACAGTGAATGGACGAAATTGAGCTGTGTTTGACCTGGTTAATGAGCTGAAGCTCTGATGCAGATGAGAGTAAATTACAGCACTCTAATTCACCTTGATTCAATAACAAACAGCTTTTATCACAGTACAATATCCTCTGTTGGCTTTGGATCAAGCCAGATGTGTTCAGCTTTCTGACAGCCTGAACGGTCTTGAGAGTAAACTGTATTGCAGCTTCTACATGTTAGTCTTGACAGAGTAATGGAGGTAAAACAAGAGCACCGACTTCTTATCTGTCTACTCTGCAGGCTACACATACACACACACACACACAGCTTTCAGTTTTCACACATTATTCCCTCTCCACTGGCAATCTGGTGCACCATGAAAATGAGCCTTAGATAATCAGAAAGCGAGGGTTATGTGAGGTGTTACGATGCTACCCAAACATACACGCACTCACCGGTCTGCCGTGGATGCCTTCGTAATACAGCAGCGCTTTCTGCAGAGCTACTTTCTCTGCACCGATCTGTTCTCTGGTCATATCCTGTTTTGGAAACACATGTATTTTCATCGCTGAGACAAATAATTTACTATAATCTGACCATAATAACTGGTTTGAAAATCATTTAGACTTTAAGGTGTGACGACGATCAACTGCTTCTGTTACATGTGGTGGGGAGAGAAATCCAGCCACTGGAAAGTCCTTAGTCCTAAAGAGTTTCATGTATTGGAAAACTTTCCAAATGTTACACAGAACTAACACTGGAGACTCCTTTCATAAATGTTATATAAATGTATTCTTACAGAAAACATTATAGGACTTTATTAATTAATACCAAGGATTTTAATGGTTTATTATTGGACTTATGTGGGGTGTTTGCTGTACGTGGCCCTGTAGTTCTTCCTATAGAAACATTACTGATTTTACATATGAAAAAATTGCACTAATATTAACCAACCAGAACTTCTGTCAGAACTGCTGTTATAGAAAATGAATCAGCGCTTGCTGACTAATCAGAACAGAGAATTCAGTAGCGATATGCTATAAACGCTTGCCTTGATGTCCTCGGGCCGGCCGGACTCGACGCGTTTCTCCTGCATTTTGTTCATCACCGTTTCCAACGTGCTCTCCACAGGCGGTTTGGGCGTCTTTGCCTCGCTGCTTTTCTTCTCCAGCTGAGAGCCGAAGCTCTTGGGTAGCGTGTTGCTGCGCTGCCTCGGCAAAGGAGCCAGATCTTCCTCTGACTTCATCAAACTGTGCTCTGCGAGAGTTCAGGAGAGATGTTAAGATGTTAGTCGTTTACTCGTTGACATTTTTCTTTTTTAAATATCAAATGCTTTTCCTTAAGTTTTATCCCCAGAGGCTTATTATCCAGTCTACAGTAAAGACAAAACTAATATTAAAAAGCTGTTCTGCCTGGACAGTTGTTGGGTTAACCTCACTGAACATTACAACAGCATGACTATGGGACTTCTTACATTTCTGGCTAAATAGCCGACGACTGACCTTTGAAACTGAGAGAGGTTTGAGTGTTTTGATTTTCCGAGTACTTAACAAAAGCGTCATGAGTGTTGGATTAGCCTGACTTACATGATGCTAAGCATGCTAATTCTTCCTGTCCTGCTTTGTACGTGAAGTGTTACAGGCATACCTTTGAGGTCTTTGCGAAGCTTGGCCAGCTCATTCATCCATCTCAGGACCTCAGGGTTGGCTGCTTTGTCACTGTGTGACGGCTGGAGAAGGAAAACACAGCGCCCATTATTGTTGTTTCAGGAAACAGACTCACAAGGGGTCATTTTGAAAACGCAGTTCTGGTATCCGTTTTCCTGCTGCTGTATCTCGAACCTTTGGAATATTTTCTGAAGTAAAAGCTTTTACTAACCCTGTACTTGCGATCTTCCTCAAACTTTTCTTCGAACTTGCGGATCTTTTTCTTGAGGCTGTGTATCTTTTTAGAGAGCTGCGTTGACGTGAGCTCCTCGCATTCGTTATCGCAGGAGCCGAGTGAAGAACTCCGCCGTCGGCTGAACGCCAAATACAATCAAAACATAATCATACGCCTACACAAAGATCATCAATCATAACCCTAAGAGTCAATGAAAAAATTATTAGTTTATTCAAGACCTTCTATCGATTTAATAACAACTCTCTGGCACAGCCAACCAATGTCTTCTTCGAGACAGTTAGGTGAAGCAAATTTACTACATTTACTACTCCTATTTATTTAGTTGTATGCCATTAAAAAGGATATTCCTAATGTTTTTTTTGTTTAAAACAACTAGAAAGCCTTAAATGCCACTGGTTCTCGGATTTCAGACTGAGACGTCTCGGGTTTGTCTCACCTGATGAACGAGTGCGTGTTGGGTGGTGACGGAGGCACCTCGGTGTCATCCAGGTACTGCTGCGAGTTCCCGTAGGCATAGAAGCGTGGTGAGAGCATGGGATCCGAGTCTTCCTCCAGCAGCTGGCGGATCATTTTGCCCCCGGTGTGGGGAGAGAGGTGAGCTTCCTCACTGTCTATGTTGTCTCTGTGCCACGATGAATAGGCTGGCACTGGTTCTGTCACCAAAACACACATACATGTATTTATATATATATATTGACACAAATCCAGACAGAGCAACTGAACTTCAAACACACACACACACACACACACACACGCTCAGCCTGTTATTCATGTTGAACATGTTCTTGACCTTTAGAAACTCATGGTCAAACAAATAACTTTACAGCTTTCTCATCGTTTCTAACCTTCTAGATGTGGATAAAATCCCCAGACTAGAATATGGGGTTAATATGGGGTTAATGTCAGAAATTGAAATCTGAGGCTTGGTAAATTGTCCCTTAGACTCAGGAACAAAGCTTAACTTAAGCATACGATTGATGTAGGAAAATAAAAGCTAAAAAGCACTCTAGAGCTGTTGCCAAGGAACAAGCGCCGACAATGCCAAGACTGCAGCAAAGGACACAAGGTCATTTAAGAGCGTACGTGCATGCATAAAACAAACAGCCACACGTGTCAGGGTGTGCATCATGCTTTTTTCACGTTTTTTTTTTTTTTGAACAGTAAGATTCCCACAAAGTCTTTGTTTTTATTGTTACATGTACAGTAACTGCTGTCATTGTCACGCCAACGTGCGATACGCAGTGTTTGTTTATGCGGTTATTGTACCAAACTATTCCTGACAAGCTTAAAGCAAAAACATCCCGTTATTAGCTTAAATAGAGCTTAATGGTCTAAATCATTTAGTCAGGACCATTGCTATAAAGGTCACTAAAAAAAAATGTAGCTCTCATTTGTGAGTTTGTATCACCTCACCTCATAAAGGTAAAAGGTATGAAAACTATTTGAACTTGTATTGAAGTTTAACGGCGTGTGAAAAGAAGTGATAACGTCCGCGAGTGACGCAATCTGACTTGAACGGAGTGAGCGATTCATATGCGAGAAAGGTGAAAATGAAGATGTTCTACTGACTCAGATATAGATGTGTGCTTTGTACCACGGCACACTTACTGTCACAGCGGGTGGCTGAAATAAACAGCTTTGGCACTGACTACACTAGGACAAAGGTTGATCCCTCTCCCTCTCTGCATGTCCATTTCAGCAGCCTCATCTGCTGTCTGTACAGCCTCTCTCCAGGGAAGTCCCTCTATAAATTGCTACCTCCATGTGCTCCCGTTTTTTTTTTTTTTCCCCCCCGTTAAGGCAAGACTTCAAAGTCAAAGAGCAGGAATAAGATGCGTAGGACTATCTTTTGATCACGGAGCATTGTCTTGCAGCGTTATCCTTTAATCATGGACCATTGTTTAAAATGAGCTCATCGATTAAAGGAACACTTTACATTTCTTTTTAAACATGCCTGTAGTATACATGAGATCACCACAGACAGGAATTTTGACACTTTTCCATACTGAAAAGAGAAAAAAAAAAAAAACGGAAAATAGTTTGATAGAAAGATTGAGAGAACTTTTTAAAGTTCAACAACAATTGATTCTCCCTGATTTGATCCTCAGCTTGGGTTACTGTGTTGGTTCTCTGGGTTCCACCAACATTGTGAATGAGCGTGCGAGTGTGTTCAAGATGCCCTGAAATGGACTTGCTTCCCATTCAGGGTGCATTCCTGCATGACTCCCAGTGTTCCTGGGATAGACCTGAGATTCACAATGACTCGGACTTGTGATAAAGCGGCTACGACAGATGAACGAATGAATGTAATTACATCTGTTTCACAAGTCTTATTTAACTTACAAACACTGGATGCTTCCATAGAAGTCTCCTGACAGTGTCTTGTATAAAAGTGGACCGACATCCACACAACCACCAAAGACTTCTACTGTGAAAGACTTTCAAATTTTCTCTGCTCATTACAGTCATGTGGAAATTCTTGTCCCACACACTCTACAGATGTAGTAGCTAAAAATTAAACTCACAACAAGCAATTTGAGAACTCCTTTAAAATACAACCGATAAAACAGCAGCAACCAGAAAACGCCCACAAAGTACGGTTAGCATTTCTATCCTTCAGGAGCGGCTCTGGATGAGAATATCAGTGTGTACAATCTGTCCTCCTTTGCACAGCACCATTTTGTGGTTTGGAAAAAGCTCATAAAACAGACGTGCTAAAGCAGAAAGCGGCGGCTGCCAGTCCTTTAGCTTAATTCCAACAGCTCCATCAAGTTAAAGGGTAAAAGTGACTCAATCTGGCAACTCTCCCAGTCGGGTCAGCTCTGGGAAGCCTGAGGAGACGAGCACTGTGTCTGTGCCAGGGTAAAAACAGAGAGACACTGCAGAATATTATCATTATATGGCCTAGACTCCCAATGATAACGTCTTGGCAGAGAGGAGCTGTGTGTGTGCGCGTGTGTGTGCGTGTGTGTGGGTGTGTGCAGGTTTGTGCACATCTGTGACAGGCAGCAGTGTAAAAAATCTTACAATAGTTTGCATAGAGGAAGACGTGTGTGTGTGTTTGAGAGAGAGCGAGAGAATACTGCATGCATTATTGTGTGTTGCCTATAAATGTGATATAATGGTAATATAACATTAATCATACTGCAGCAAGCTTTTTTGTTTATCAAAAGCAACATGAACACAATTTCATTCATATTGCATCTTTAACTCAGCAATAAAAGAATAGAACTTGAACCTCTTCCCAATTGTCATGTGATGTTTTTGCCACACTGCCCATTTTGTTCATGGGAAACCTGTTATCAGTCCATGCTGCATACAATATGACAGGGTTAAAAACAAGATCCACAACTGAGAACAAATTGTTTGGCTTCACATGCAACAAAATCATGACCGTGCTATAGAGGATTCAAATAAAATGATACTAATGCATTCTCATTAAAAATGTCCATGAAGACTTGGATCGCAAGATTACACACACCCTGAATCTCACAAACAGCTCTGATGTCTCCGATTAGTCGTAACACTTTCGCACAAACTGCTGAAACGTCCAGCAAAATGAAGCCTTTTATTTCGACCAGAAGAAGTCAATGTATTATATTGTATTCCGAAGAAACAGAAATATAACCAAAGTCATGTAATCCGATCTCTCAAACACAACAACGTAGCTGTGCAGCTGCCACCCATGTGCTGCAGGAGCAAGACGTGCAGAGGAAGAAGAAGAAAAAAAAAAACGAGAAGGAAAGACAGAGGCAGGAAAACAGTGAGACTGACCTCCCCAGTTGCTGTCCTCCATTAGAGTGGACAGGTCCAGTCGAGGAACGTCCTCGAAGCCGTCTGAAGGCTCCTGGCCGTTGATGGCCTCCTGGATCTTCATGGCAGGCGTCTAGCAAGGGAAAAATGAGTGAGAGATCAATGCAAAATACAGCAGAGCAGAAGCTGGGCGCTCCTTAAGTTCAGTGGAGTGCTGTCTGCTTGAAGCCCAGCCCATGAGGCAGGGTGAGGAGAGGGGGCGGGGCTTATGCACCAAACCCCCGCCTGCTGATCCGTCCTGACCAGAAAAACATCCTCCCATCTGCCACACACACACACACACACACACACACACACGCACTTGTTTGTCTCAGTAGCTGGAAAAGGCGGGAGAGAAGTGACGAGGGGAGGAGGGAAAAAGGAGAAGGGAAGAGGAGCAGAAAAAAAAAAAAAAAGAAACACACCGAACACGCAGGGCACGCTGAGCACGCAGGCAGACTGACAGGAACTTCTGTTATTGCCTATGTGACCACAAAACAACAAAGATTTCCCTTTCATTTTATTTTCTCCATGATTTTCTTTATTCCATTACTCACTTGTTCACATTTTCTCTCTTTTTCTAAATGATCTTTTCTGCATTTGGTTGAAATTCTAATGTGGACCGCATGTGGGACTTCATACACACACATACAACATGGACGCACACTCCTACATACCCAGACACCCAGGGTTAAGGCGTGGGACTGGTTATTTTCGTAGCAGATCATGGCAATGCAGTAAGGATGTGGAATGCTTCTCCTCCCTCTTTCTTGCTCTGCATAACTGACTGCATGACAACAAGCTCTGCTAAGAGCTCCATTACCATTAGCCCTCTGACGACGGCTGCTATTACTGATACGATAGCACATAAACCCCACACACTCACGCTGATGGGCTTTTAATAGCTGACAAGCTGATGCAGTGTTACGACAGACACGCTGATTAAGGCAACCCAATGCATTTTAAATGTGTGTGTGTTTTTTGTGTTGTTTTTTTAAACATGCCATATCAAGAGAAACCATCTTAGCGATGTAAATTGTGTCGTTGCAAAGCCAAACAAAAAGCTTTTGCTTTTTTTTTTTATAGATCTCAAACTACTGGAATATTCTGCCATGTAAGGCAAGTTCACATTGAGCTCGATCCTTGAACCCGGATGCGGTCAGATCTGGGTTACCTCAGTTATTAACTTCCAGAGCTAGGCATCAGATTATTGGTCTAAATCCACCTGACAACTGTAATTAATGCAATAACCTGGCCTTCGTGGTGTGAGTAGCGCATAAATCACGTGTCAGCCTGCACGGATAAAAACCTTAAGCGCTCACACCGTTTCTGCACGTAGACATGCTACACATCATCACTCCAACAAGACCATTACAATTCATGATTCAGAAGGAATTCCTCTGTATTAAAGCAAACCTCCTTTAAACAAGCCTGGAATTGATCTTGGTTGGATGCCAAGTTGTTGAAAAATTTATATTTATAGCACCCTGTCATGTTTATTTTCTTAAACCTGTCACATCATGACATTGTTTATGTACTCCGCACTGCTTGACACTCATACAGTGCTACGCTGAAGGACACTAAGTGCAACGGGAAATCCACGGCACAGGATGGAGAGCATATATTAGCTCCAGAACAATAAGACAGCTAAGACAGCTAATTTACATACTGGGTAATTTTACAGATACACGGCACAAGGGTGAAAAAACAGGTTCACGTTTTTTTTTTTTTTTTTTTTTTTTACAGATTTATATTTACATTTACAGCATTTGGCAGACGCCTTTATCCAGAGCGACGTACATAAGTGCTTAAATCTCTTGCATTGAATACGTTAATGCTGGGTCACTAGGTTACATACTTAAGATACCATGAGTTTAAAACATTTGTTCAAAGTTACAATGAAAAAGTGTCAGTTTTTTTTTTTAAATGCAAAATAACATCATGACATTTACAACCGATTTATATTGTACGTGTTGGTTGCAGACAGACTTCATCATCACAGAAGCAACAAAATGTAAATTCTCATGACAGTTCTAAAACATATTGATTCGCATGTTTTCCCCTGAGCCACAACTCTCAGAGCTTCTAAATAAATAAGACCTTCTGAACTGGCTGTAGTACAACCTACAGTACCATATCTAAATATCGAACTATCTGCCACTTCTAACGTGTCTCGCTAACAAAAATGGCATGAACCTGATCTATTAAAAAAAAAAAAACTATTCAAGCAATTTACTAGGAAACAGCACATATGTTTAATTTACATACAAGTTAAATGAAAGCTTAATTTCATAATCAAGTCAATCGTGTTCCTGATATTCTAATGAGCATGCATGACTGATAACTTTCTGCACTTGACTATCATGCTGTTACATGACTCATGGAAATTTGGGACTGTTGCAATCCTCTGTGGACAAAACCTAGCAATGATCACAGACTTGGAGAAACCTGAAGCTCCCGTTAAAACGTAAATGCATAATGAACCAAGCAATGACAAGCGAAGTGTAATGATTAGTCAGGTTGAAACTTACATGTAACACAAGATTAACCCCGACCACTTCGGAAAGACAGTGAAGAAATTCTGGCATGTCCTGTAGATGCTGGAAAAGTCATAAGTTACTCATACTTTGGTTTTCGTGTCGTGGTCCATTAAAGATTAGTGATCGATTGTAGATTTAGCAGCTCTGGCATGCTAACACAGATTGAGGCGCATAGTGTCCTACCTGCATCCTGATATTGACCGTAATAAGAACCTGAATGTGATCTGGCAGCAGTTTGGATGCTGAAAAAGACCCACAAGTGAATCACGCTCCATGGAGAGCGAATAATGTGCAAACGCCATCTGCTGCTGCTGACGATGAACCCAATTGCTGCTCCAGCAACGGAAACTTCCCATTCGCTTTCCTGTTACTGTTTACCTCGACATTCTTATTAAAACACACACGGACCTGCTGAATTCTCAACGTTAGGTGATCCATTTGTAGTTTAGGCTGTAATCCTTTAATAATCTAGACAGGGCCATGTACAGTATGATGGACACTCTACATACTCGATGACTAATAATAAGCCAAAAATGTTTTTTTTTTCAGTGTTTTTTTTTTTAAAGAAAGAAAAACATCTAATCGTTGATATGATTAATTTTTATGGAATGAGTCTCCAATATCAGCTCTTAAGGTAAGGGTGAAATGTAGTTCTCTACCATGAGAAAGTCTTTAGGATGAGAGAGAAAGAGAGGGAAAGGGAGGCTGGTGAGCAACATAAGTGATACTAGGAACTAACTTGCTTTCTTCTACACTATAACAAGTCCCAATAAACTGATGAGAAAAAACATGAACATGTATTAACTACAAGATAGTATAAGAGGAATAAAACACTTGCATACTTGGTGCTGAGCTTCTACACACCACCATGTTGTTGATTATTTTCCTATAACAGCACACATGGAAGTGTTCCTTTCCTTGGATATTTGATAGGATTTTTTTTTTTTTTCAGCTTTAACATTAACCTCAGTAACCACAAAGAAATGGGTTCATGCTTTCAGGTTTAGTAGGTTGTGCCTTTTTTTGAATGGGTTTCTTACATTAGCAAAAACAAATATACAACCACACACTGGGGATGTGGTAGCTCAGTGGATAAGGCGTTGGACTACTGATCAGAAGGTTGTGAGTTTAAATCCCAGGTCCACCAAGCTGCCACTTCTGGGCCCGTGAGCAAGGCCCTTAAACCGGGCGTATAATTTGAAATAAAAAATGTAAGTCAAATGTAATCACACATCCACCTCGTGATACACAAACATCCGTTTGTAGACAGAATAATGGCTCGTTTTAAACAGAAGCAGTTCTCAAGTATGTTTTCTTAATTCAACAACAAAATGTTAAGTCATAATGTAAACATGAAAGAGCAGCTCAGTCCCGGGAAATATTTTTATCCGGCCCATAACACGAGACGCTAGAGCCAGGTATATATACTACAATAACATGTGGTGACTTTGAGTCCAAGTTAAATCAGTTTACTGCTCATGAACTGTTTGCTGATGAAAGATGGTTTCTGAGAAACAGGTTTTAACTGATGGGATTTTTGGGGTCATGGCATCATCATTCAAGACAAGAAGTGGTCATTGTTGTGTAGATATTAGAAATTATGAGTCATTCAGCATTTAATCAAACCCCAGTGTTGCTTGTTTGAGGTAATTGGAAGCACATGAAGGTTAAGTTAATCAGTCCACATTCTTTACACGTTGACTTAGACAAAACAACAAACAGTGCAAACTGGGCAGTACACAGCAATGTTAATCACATCAGCTCTTAAAGCCAAGACTTGTTCTGAATGAGGTGAAATGTTACAGTGATTTGATTTTTGCTGAAAGTGTGTGTGACCGTGCTGCAGATCTTCACTTTCATTACATAATCACCAGTAACCCAGTTCCGCCTGAGTCTCCCGTGAGGACGACTGCCCTAATAACTGCCTAAAGCTACAGAGACTGTGATCTTACATTCACTCACACACACACACACACACACACACACACTAAGGGTTTCTAGGAGCTAACAGTGTAGGGTCAAAGTACTGATCGATAAGGAACACAAACTGTCAGCAAGTGAGCCTCTATATTCTCACCCTATAACAGCAATGAATCTGTGTGTAAGAGCACACTCTCTGCACTCGCATATAATCAGATGACTGGACATCCATCACCTTTTATATCCAATCTAGACCACTACATTTATTTGATGCACACAAGGTCAGTGTCCTATAAATAAAGAGTCGGGCTCGTCTATTTCACATATTGCATTTCATGTAATATTTGACTGAGCCAAAAGCCAATTTTACATATAACACATCAGGGCCTACTCACGATAAGGAGTGGAGTATCTATATCTGTGCTTGGACTGTTTAGTCAAAATAACTTGCAAATACATGCAAATATGGATGGCACAGAGGCAGAGAGCGGCGCAAGTGAAAATATCTCATGTACAGTCACATTGATCTAGGAATTCCTAGTACTAGTCTTTCATGTTTTACATTTTCTTATTCAAGTGGGAAAATAGGAGTTGCACGGTGGCTTAGTGGTTAGCACGTTCGCCTCACACCTCCAGGGTTGGGGGTTCGATTCCCGCCTCCGCCTTGTGTGTGTGGAGTTTGCATGTTCTCCCCGTGCCTCGGGGGTTTCCTCCGGGTACTCCGGTTTCCTCCCCCGGTCCAAAGACATGCATGGTAGGTTGATTGGCATCTCTGGAAAATTGTCCGTAGTGTGTGATTGCGTGAGTGAATGAGAGTGTGTGTGTGTGTGCCCTGCGATGGGTTGGCTACGGTGGCCGGGAAGTGCAAAACAAATTAACAAGTCAGACAACCCGGAAGCGGTTGGTATAGTTTGTGAATGGAACCTTACCATTATCAGACGAGACACCTTTCATTCACCTGTATATCTTTAATGACAGTCGTCTTGTCCAATGATCGGTAAGTTTTCATTCACAAACTATACCTAGTTTCCGGGTTGTCTGAATCGATGCATGAAACACATTAACAAATCAGAAAACAAATTAACAAATCAGAAAACAAATTAACAAATCAGAAAACACAACGACATTTCAGACAATCCGGAAGCGGTTGGTATAGTTTGTGATTGGACAAGACACCTGTCACTCAAGGTATACATGAAGTTCAACAGTCTGCCGCAGGGAAAAGTTGGAATGGATGGATGGAATGGATTACTGTGGATTAATTCTGTTATTTTCTTATATTTAAACGGAGAACTTTACACATTACACATAAGATTCCATACCTGTATATCTTGAGTGACAGGTGTCTTGTCCAGTGATCGGTAAGTTTCCATTCAAAAACGATACACTACCGTTTCTGGGTTGTCTGACTTGTCGTTGTGTTTTCAGATTTGTTAATGTGTTTTCTGATTTGTTAATGTGTTTTGCACTTCTCGGCCACCGTAGTTGGCACTCCGTCCAGGGTGTATCCTGCCTTGATGCCCAATGACGCCTGAGATAGGCACAGGCTCCCCATGACCCGAGGTAGTTCGGATAAGCGGTAGAAAATGAATGAATGAATGAATGAATGAAGTGGGGAAATAGCACTTGGTGTCTTTCTTAAAATTAGTGCTTAAAAGTAAAACTATTTTCTAATGGTACCAGGTTAAGTCAAGCTCCTGGTACCAGTGGTCCTGACCGCCTCTGCTCTCCAGAGCATTAAAGATTAAAGATACATGAGATTACTTTGGGTGGAACCACTTAGAAACCTTGAAGTTGGCTTTGCAGTGATGGCTTTAGGACTTTAGTTGTCATGAACAGTTTAGCATTCAAGTTTCCATCAGTGAAAATCTGCTAACTTCAACCAAATAGATTCTTTGTTAAAGTTATTATGAATTTTCTGGTTACGCACTTCCAATTTTTAACCATATAGTACATGGTTTAGAAGGGAAATGATTTCTAATCCCACTCTCTGGTGTCACCCAGGTGAGAATGGGTTGCCACTTGAGTCCGGTTCCTCTCAAGGTTTCTTCCTCATATAATTTCAGGGAGGTCTTCCTCACCACTACTGAATCTGGCTTGCTCATTAGAAATAAAAAAACTGAACTGACCGTATTAATTTATTTATGGAAAGTTACAAAACGCTTATTTTTCTTTTAATTTGTAGAAGCAGTGCCACTGGGTTCAGCTGTAAAATGGGCTTCAGGGCAACTCCAAGTGTAATAAATCCTCGTGAAATTAAAGTAAAATAACAATCGGACAGTTTATTATTATTAAATTAAGCTTATACTACATTTTTACATTCTAACACATTTCATATCAGTTCATTAACAAATATCTAGACTAAACTGGCCAAAAAATTCAGCAGTAAATTGTACAAGCAACACAAGAAAGATTTATAAGAAACTGTTCTTTTTTTATTTTTTATAATATGTACAATACCATGGGTCATTTGAATTCCTTCCATGGAAACCTGTTTCTCAGAAACCATCTAGTGTCCTTTCTAATCAAGAAATAGTTTAAGAGCCTGGGTGCTGATTTAAAACGCATTATTAACACAGGGTGCAGTCTTTTTTTTTGTAACTCAGCCTTCTGATTAATCCTTTGGTGCAAGGATTTTAGCTGTCTTTGGGGGAACTTGTCAACCTTTTAACAGAGTGTTTCTCTTTCTGGTCCTGCACAGTGACTTCTTAAAAAATGCTAATGCTAATGCATGCATGCTACATTACATTACATTTAGATCCAGAGTGACTTACATTTTACCTCTTTTTTATACAACTGAGCAATTGAGGGTTAAGGGCCTTGCTCAGGGGCCCAGCAGTGGCAGCTTGGTGGACGTAGGAATGGAACTCAAAACTTTCCGATTGGTAGCCAAACACTTTAACCACTAGGCTACCACATCCCTATATGCTGCATGCTATATGTCATATGGATATGTTAATGATGACATCAGTGTACACTGTGTGTACTTAATTATCCCCTGACATGTAAAAATCATATAATATGGATGTATATGATATGATACATGGATATCATAAGGAATGAAACACATCTGTGTGTGCCGTTTAAGGACAATAATCAGTATTATCATGGTGGCACAAGTAGTTAAGGCTCTGGGTTGATGATCAGAGGATTGGCGTTCAAGTCCCAGCACTGCCAAGCTGCCAGTATTGTGTCCTTGTGCAAGGCCCTTAACTCTCTCTCCATGGTCGAAATAAAGGCTTCTATTCCATCACTTTTTTATTTGTTAAAGAATGATGTGTCACACGTGTTAGGTTAAATATAACAGTGAAATAAGTTGAAAGCTACAGTTTGTACTGTATTGTTTAAAAATGTTAAAATGATGGATTGCAGTATTCCTTGCCAAGGATTAAGTTTCAGTGCAACATTCTCCAGACCTGACTAAGGTGAAAACTCTCTCCTTTATGACCAAATGTCTTAAGGCCACTAGCTAGTTTCTGACCCACTGAGCTTCCTTTAGCTAAACATTTGACATAAACGTATGTCACCGTATAAATAAACTGCAGCAGAAGCTCTGCTACAAAAGCCGAGTTTGAAAACAGAGGTTTCTGGACTTCTACCATTTTTGGCATATGTTGAATGCTGTGCTACAGAATATTTTTTTTTCAATTGATAAGGGCCAGTTAGGGCTAGAAGTAGAAGAAAAAGAAAGAAGAGGAGAATACGACGACAAGCAAGTCTTTTGGGGATGAAAATAATAGCAAAGATTAAACAATGTGGTCAGTTAGGAAGCAGCAGAAGAAGAAGGCTTGTCAGTTGCAATGGGCTGCTTGATTTTTTTTTTTTTCCTTTATGTTCACTAAAGAAACAAACAAAGAGAGAGCTGTAAAAATTACAAACGGCCACCTGGATTTTTTTTCCTGTAATCGCAAATGAAACAAGTGTTTCGGGGTAGAAAATAGTGGTTGCGGAACAAGATTAAGAAATGTGCTCGTTCTCGTTCATTTCCTAACAGATCAAAGCACCCTAATCAGAGTTAAATGGCATGTGTTGTTTAACCTCCTTGGTGCAGCTGCTCTGTCACGGTGCCACGACAGACCGGCTTGCTCATGGCTGCGATGTTGGTGTGAGAGTGTGCCAGCTGGCCAGACAGCAGTGCCATGAGGAGGAGGAAGTGATAACAGAAAACGAACCACTTCAAGCAGAGTGTTTGGGTTCAGAGTGTTCTACTGTCCCAGGAGCAGCAGTGTGTGATCTGAAGGGATCACATGGGTTGTGGCGTAGGACCACTGCGAGGGGTCGTGAGCACAAGGATGTTCCCACACTCTACAGCTGACTTCAACTACAGCTGACTACAGGGACATTTTAGCATAATAAATACATTATTGTGTTTTTATATATGTATATTAAAGATCTTCATAAATGGCACTTTTATCCATATATCTCTGTTCCCTTACATTACCATGTGTCTGTGTTATGAGATCAAACCACATCCAAGGCTCTGTCTATCACAATGTCATCTATAACATTCATTACCGATTGCGACACGTGTGTAAAAGCCAGAAAGACCTAAAGGGGCAGAAAAGATGAACAAAGTGGACAGACTTACCTTAGGACGAGCAGAGTCGTTTGTTTTCCACGCTTCCCTAAAACAAATAAAAAATGGATCCG
This sequence comes from Tachysurus vachellii, assembly GCF_030014155.1. Lineage (NCBI taxonomy): Eukaryota > Metazoa > Chordata > Actinopteri > Siluriformes > Bagridae > Tachysurus > Tachysurus vachellii. The sequence goes on from NC_083465.1 coordinate 24,654,582, forward strand.
TTTACTGAATGTTTTTCGAAAGCGAGAGTGTGTTTGAGCTCGCAGTGCTTTTTCTGAACCTGTTCTCTTCCTCAAATTCACTCCAGTCTCACTGGATCCCTAATTAAGCTGATATGACACAATGAACCTTTATATATCACTGGAATTTGCAGGGATTGCAAGTGGTAACTTTTACCAAAAGCAGATAAAAACGAATTAAAAACACAAAAAAATGACATCCACTGCTTTTGGGACGTAACACCACTAAATAAACAAACAAATAAATGTATTCTTCTTATTATTATTATGATTAATGCTTATTATAATATTATTAATATTATTATCTTCACTGCATTAAGTGGTTGTTACAAAAAAGTACGTTTCGAAAAGAAAATAAACTCTAAACGGAATCAGGTTTATTGGCCAAGTGTGTTGATGTTGACACACACAAGGAATTTGGTTCCAGCTGTTTGTGACTCTCAAAAGTACAAACATAAATAATAACACTATACTATACAGATAATACAGACTATCAGATATCTACACATTTTATTAGAAATGTAAAGAATGCAAATGAATAAATAAATAAAAATGCAATCCTGCAATCTGTAATCATCTACAGTTACATTATTGGAAAATTTCATGTTGCTAATACCTGTTATGTGTAGTGTCCATACTGTCTTCCATGTCTCTGTCATGTGATTTGGATGAGCTGTGATGCTGAAATAAAAAATATTTAAAAAAATGACATTTATTACAATACAATAAAAAAACGTAAGCAATATAATAAACAAACAAACAAACAAATTACTAATGTCCTCTCCTTCTCTTCCTCTATAATATATACGTCACAGGTCCCACACTAGAGGATGCTGAAGTTGACTTGCTTTACATATTAGGACAAGGACATTAATATAAACCATTATCCAAAATAACCAATATCATTCATGTTACATAAATATTATGTAGATATTATGTTAGATAAATTCATTAATTTGTTTGTATTTAATTTTTCTGAATTTTAAAAGAAAAATAAATAAAAATTAGGTGTCAGTCTTAATGGAAAACGGTAGAGGAGTTACATTTGAGGTGTTTAAATGTAAATTAAGTACATTTAAGGTGCTAAAACAGCTTTCCTGAAATAAATGGGGGTTAAAATGAACACAGTTAAATACACCTCAGAGACTTATTGCATTAATAACTTTCCTGAAGCCAAATTACTGCTGTGTTACATCAGCCAAATACGGTTCATTGCATCCTCCCAACCCACGGGTCAGATTTCAGCTCTGAGCCTCATTAGAATCAGATCTAACCCAGTCAAATGTGACTTGCTGTAAATAATAAAACAGCACCGACACACAAGCACAAATCTGCTGTGCACAGAAACAAAACCGAGACTTCATAATGGTGGTTAAAGTTCAAACACAAAATGTAAGATGATTTCCTTTGTTGCCATGACATTCTCGAAATAACCAGACCATTGTTTGTGTTATACTGTGTGAGTTCGTCCTGTAACTAACGAATAAAACACAAAAGAGTGTGATGTTAGCAGAAAATAATCAATGATATGTGGTGTGTTACCTTTCTTTTCAATAACAGCATGTCCAGAAACGCTTTATTCCTCTTATACCATAGCAATTTGTAAATGTGTGCTATTTTTCATTTATTCTGTCATACTTTTTATCCATTATATGTGACAGCACCTTGTCATGTTCCTCAGAAATGAGTCAAGTCAAGTTGTCGTTTCGATCATATTTAGCTGACGCAGAACACAGTGAAGGGGGGCACGGTGGCTTAGTGGTTAGCACGTTCGCCTCACACCTCCAGGGTCGGTGTTCGATTCCCGCCTCCGCCTTGTGTGTGTGGAGTTTGCATGTTCTCCCCGTGCCTCAGGGGTTTCCTCCGGGTACTCCGGTTTCCTCCCCCGGTCCAAAGACATGCATGGTAGGTTGATTGGCATCTCTGGAAAATTGTCCGTAGTGTGTGATTGCGTGAGTGAATGAGAGTGTGTGTGTGTGTGTGTGTGCGCCCTGCGATGGGTTGGCACTCTGTCCAGGGTGTATCCTGCCTTGATGCCCGATGACGCCTGAGATAGGCACAGGCTCCCCGTGACCCGAGGTAGTTCGGATAAGCGGTAGAAAATGAGTGAGTTAGAGAACACAGTGAAATGAAACAACGTTCCTCCAGGATTCTGGTGCTACATAAAGACAAACTAGTGAAGCAAAATCTGTTCCATCCTGAAGGAAGATTTTCTGACACTGGAGGCTCCTTCGATTATTATTATTATTATTATTATTATTATTATTATTTATTTATTTATTTATTTTTTTTTTATAAATAAATCTAATTCTTCTTATAAGTCTTGGATAAATTGCTCCTATGTAAATGATAACGTATTAGAAAAAAGCTAATTATTATGAAGCTATATTTGGTTGTGAATTAATCTCAAGAGCTGCTGTACTGTAAAAGAAAATGAATCGACACCTTCTGACCAATCAGATTTTAGATTTTGACTCGACCCACCGTGACCGTACAGACCAAAGTGCTTGTGGTTATAGCGCAGGTTGTCACTAATGGCGACTGATACGTACGTGTAACGGCTGATCAGATCAAGGATCTGAGCGTAGCAGCCTATAAGCGTGTCAAAAAGCGTGCCTTTGCTTCAGCGGTCCCTTGGTTCAGATAAAAGCTTGTAGAAATTGAAGCCTTATTAGGCTGCCTGCAATTTAGCTCCATCGTTCTGCAAGAAAGCATCCCCTGCTACTGGTACAGTTAGGGCTTCTGGTACAGTTAGGGCTGTTATTAGCCTGTCTGTTTTCTTTCCCCATCCTTCTCTGCAACATACCACATCTCCTCCCGTGACCTCTCTTGCTATACTGCCATCATTTACAGGGGCTGAGTCACTGCCTTTCAGTGGAATGGAGACATAGTTTATGAGAAAATGGATTTGCTGTGAGGCAAAAAGAAGGTCTGTGTGTGTGTGAGTGTGTGTAGGGGAGTGAGAGCAGGGCAGAGTAGTACTCACGCTGTGTGAGCCTTGGTTACAGGACAGCTTGCTGAGGGTAGGGCTGTGTTTGGGTTTCCTGGACCTGGAGTCTTCATCAGCAGTAGCCAGTCTCCTCTCGCTCTCCTCGCTGATGCTGATGCTAATGCTAACGCTAGCACCGCTGTTCAGTCCACGAGACGGGATGTTCTCCTTTTCAGTGTCATTCCTAAGAAAGAAAAACGCCTGCCTTCATAATAGCACAGAAAATTAACGCTAAGCATGTTCTATAGTTTGAACTGCTTCTGCTCACGTACTGTGGCACTCAAGTCACCATAATAAAATATATGACACAGCATTTTTATCTGCACCTTCTCCTATGTCCGAATAAGTCGCTATGACTGAGCCGAGTGGGTTTGCCTCTAACCTTGAGATTAGAGTTTATTCTTGGCAGAGTCCCCTTATCGACTGGAGCAGTGCTGTGAATCCAGAGAGACAGAAGGACAGAGGCAGAGCAAAGTCCCCTCTCCAGTCCAAATAACCACAGCAGACCTGGCTGTCTTTTTATTTATTTATTAGTTTTTTTTTATCTAATCTTTATCCACTCATCTAGCAGCAAGTGTTTTTACCACAAACAAATATTTCATCATATTACCCTGGATGAGGCTATTTTTTTTTTCTCTCCAAAAAAACACATAATAAATCTTATATTGGTGCCCCCCTGCCCACTACCCAGGACTTGTACTACACAAGAACCAGAAACCGGGCAGGAAAAATCACCGTGGACAAAACCTCTTTCAGCTTCTGGCAGGCGCTACAGAACTTTGCTTACTAAAACTGCCAGACACAGGAACAGTTTCTTTCTCCAGACAATCACCCTGATTAACAACTCACAATAATTATATTCCCTGCTTCATATCTATAAGTACTGCATTATCAGAGCCGTCAGTCATCACATCATCTGTATATATTACACACACTACTGCTGCTATATATTTGCACAAAAAGCATAATATTGCACAATAATGTTATTTGCACTTCCCACACTTTATGTACATACAGTAACTGATCAGTCATATATTCATATTTAATACTCATAATGTCTATTGTATCACATCTGCATTGTCTTGTATAGTCTGCATTATCTGTATAGTATAGTGTTATTTATGTCTGTACTTTTTAGAGTCACAAACAGCTGGAACCAAATTCCTTGTGTGTGTCAACACACTTGGCCAATAAACCTGATTCTGATTCGGATTCTGATATCTAAAGGCAGTAACAACATTCTCTATACAAGGCAACATAGAGACCTTGAGTTTTTATTTAAGTGCACTTTCACATTTATTCATGAGTCTGAAAAAGAGTAACAGTGCACATAATTAAAAGAAATGGAAAAAAATAAATAAATAGACTAAGGGTCTATGTAAGGCTGAAAATGTCATTCGTTGTAAAAAATATGGCCAGTGTAAAATCACAAAAATCAGCCAAGCATTAGAAGCAGAAACTAGTTTAAAACTATCTTAGTTTGGACATTTTACGGATCGTATCCTGTGCTTCTTGTAATTTTCTGATTTCTATGTGTGCTCAAGCTACAAAGTGGAAAGTGGCAACTTTACTGTTTAAGCAGTGAGCAGCCGTGATGGTTTAGGACGAAATATGAGTTGAGATATTTTTCCAGTCAGAAATTCTTAGTTATGGGTTTTAGTAGGATGTAGCACAACAGCTCTATAAACCATGCAAAGTCTTTGAGTCTAACCTGACGACCACATTGGAAAGAGCCTGGCTATATCCCTAGGTCTCTTACCTGCACCTTTCTCGGTTCTCTCTCTCCTCCTGCTCTTTCTGCTGTCGCCTCCTCTGACGAGCCGTAGTTGCGGGTAACAAATCTTGACCTGCTGTCGCTAAACCCTGCTGTAAACTCTGATCTGGCAGCATGTGAGCATCAAAGAGGTGCTGCTCCACCGCTGAGCGGATTGTCTTCTCCAGATAACTGCACAAAGAGACGGACAGGGCGCGGAGAAGACATGAGTTATCACTCGTTATAACAACAGTTACATCTACAATAAAGTTTGTTTCCCCTACGCAGATTATTACGAGTTATTTACAACAATGATGTATTAAGAGCGAACATATTATCAAGAGAATCTGATATTAACACTAAATCAGTGTATGACTACTTACTGTGCTAAGTCAGGCCTGTAATGAACAGGAGAGAGCTGGGAGCTAAAGGAGAGAGGAGATAACACAGTGTGAGCTAATTTAAATCAAATGCAATCCACGCAATTCATAACATAATCAAGCAAAAACCATGCAATTCCCTGATCAGGTACAGTATAAGCCAAGAAGTTATATGATGCTGCATACTAACTGTACCACAGTACAGACCATGTGCTTGCAGTTTCTTTCTCTGAACTGTGAAACTCCCAAATTTTTAAAGTCACCTATTTAACCACTCCACCTCATTTCTTCCGAATTTCAGAAGTAGACTCTAAAAGCCAAATAAATATTACCGCTCTGGCTGCTGACACAGCACTGTGTGGCTTATTGCTTAATCCAAACTGTAAAATTGTGAAGAATGACACAGTTACTCCGGTTAACCACTTTAACTCACGTCCTCTGAATTTTAGAAGTAAACACTGGAACCCAAGTAGATCAGAGATGTCTGGGAAATGTATTATATCCAGTAGGATTCATCTATTTTGATCAAGAAGGAGTTTAGATGTTTCTTGTTTTTATTATATTACTTAGTTACGTCTTACTAAAAGTACCAAATGGCTTTGGATTCGTTAACATGATAGTGGAAGACAGACAGAAATCATTCGACAGCTCTTACTAGAAGATCGTCTCCGCCTGAACTATCGTAATGAGGTTGGAAAATGTTAATGACTTAATGTTCAGTTAATGTCACCTGATTAGTTGCTTAACAGCTGCATCATATGATATATTTTTGTCTGTCTTGTTGTAGCATGTATTGCGTAACATGTCACACTCCTTTTCATGACTAGGACATCATATTCATATGCTAAGTAAACTATCTAGATGGTTTAGTGATATCGTGCTCTTTGAAACGAATTGTTGCTTCGATAGTATTGGATGTTTAGTAGGTTTGATAAGGTTGTGTAATAACCTTTCTATGACACCATTTATGACAATATTAATATTATATAGTCATTTGCTGAGCCCTATTACTGACCATGAAAGGGCTACTGACCAACTGCAACATGCATGTGCAAATACTTGATTTGGAAAGGCAATATGCATAAGGCCCAAATGTAGAGATTGCACCAGGTCCAATTCCTCAACTTCCTTTCAAACTTTGTTTTTCTTTTTAACGCTTGCACTGTCACTGTTATAAGGATGTTACGGAAGCGTATTGCATTCACTTGAGGAAAAAAAATCTACTCTGTTTTTCTGAATTAACGAGTTAATTATCTCAGAATTATGAGATCATTTTTCATGAATAAAAAGTCTTTGCTCTGTTTTTCTGAATTAACGACTTAATTATCTCAAAATTATGAGATAAATTTTTTTTTGAAAGACATTTTTTTCACTCTGTTTTTATGAATTAAAGAGTTAATTATCTCAGAATTATTAGATCATTTTTCATAAAAAAAAAAAAAATGAATTGTCCTGTTTTTCAAGTAATGTAACTTGAACCACAACTTGTAACTTGTAACTTGTTTTTCAATTCTTTAAGTAATATAAATGGTATTGTTATTAGTGCGTCAACTTTTGCGCAGACACCTCAAGACTTTGTGCCTGTTCAGACGAAAAGAACATTCTGATCTGCTTGACGTTGCTGTGTTTCTCCAGGATCAGTTGAACCGATAAGGTCTGCTTCACGGTAGCCGCATAACCATAAGTGAAAACCCGTCGATTGCACCATTGATGCAGATCCCATATGGTTTGAGTTTATCATATGAATCAACATGCCATAAAAAGATGATTCCGGCGCCTCAGTTGCACTCCATGGGGATCCAGTATTTTCAACAATTGCCTGATTGTCTCTTGTGTCACCACATAGTCAGCCTGAATGCATTTCAGATGCATCATCTTATATCCGTGAAGCAGACCATATCGGTTCAACTGATCCTGGAGAAACACAGCAACGTCAAGCAGATCAGAATGTTCTTTTCGTCTAAACAGGCGCAAAGTCTTGAGGTGTCTGCGCAAAAGTTGACGCACTAATAACAATACCATTTATATTACTTAAAGACAGCAGAATCTCCCATTGTCTCAAACCCAAAGTAAAATAAAACTTGAAAGGCGGGGCATGTTTACTTCCATGCAATCCACCTAAAATAGAGCTCCTGGCAGGATTTTGAGGGATCTCATTAATTCAGAAAAGCAGAACAATTAATTTTTTTTTTTTTTATGAAAAATGATCTCATAATTCTGAGATAATTAACTCATTAATTCATAAAAACAGAGTAAAAAAATGTTTTTCAAAAAAAATGAATCTCATAATTCTGAGATAATTAAGTCGTTAATTCAGAAAAACAGAGCAAAGACTTTTTATTCATGAAAAATTATCTCATAATTCTGAGATAATTAACTCGTTAATTCAGAAAACAGAGTAGATTTTTTTTACTCAAGTGAATGCAATACGCTTCACCAAATAAACTGAATGACTGAATGACTCTTTATGGGATGTAGGTCAGTTCACAGATTCGCCATATGGAACAGACTGATGATTCTTTTAGAGGACTGACTCAAGCATTGTCTAAATGAGAGGACACAATGTTCATAAACAAGTTGAATCATTGTCATGTTGTATGTCATTGTCTTCTCATACGCATTTTTGCCTTCCTGGTGCAGAATTCATGAAATAGGATGCAATTGTATCTTTAGAAATCCACATGGATTTGAATGAAACCTATAAATCCAAGCTTCAGGGGTTTTGCCATCATACCTGACCTTCTATGCTACACAAAGTGTAATAAAAAGTGCAATAATTACATATATACAATTCCAAAATGACTGGAATTAAGGCTAAGAGCCAAATGACGCTGTCTGTGGTTCTCCATAAACACGTCAGTTTACACTGACCAGAAGCGCTTTGTGGCAAACAATTTATGGAAGAGAAACAAGTGATTACAACAGATGATAGAGATTACAACACTTCGACAATTTGTGGCCAAGAACACACATACCAGCTCAGTTAAACCAGCCCAAAGTGGTCAGGGCTTATCGCAGAAGCTCTGCTATTTATTCTGATAAAAAATATTTCATACACAGACATGTTGTGTCAATATAAATGTGTAAATAATGAGTGGTTACGATGTTTATTAAAGCACTCATATGCAGTGTAGGTTCATATATACACAATGTAATATGATATATATATATATATATATATATATATATATATATATATATATATATATATATATATATATATATATACTATTTAAGCATAATTAAGTAAAAGGAAGGAAGACACAGATATACAATATCACGAAAAACATCTCAGAGAACATAGATGTAGTTATTGTATTAATAACATAGTATTTGTCAGTCATTTCTTGCCTGCAGGCAAGATGTTATAGTATATGTATACATACATATATGTATGTAGTAATGTATTGGATGTGGTAGCCTGGTGGTTAAGGTGTTGGCCTACTAAGTGGAAGGTCATTAGGTCAAATCCCATGTCCACCAAGCTGCTACAGCTGGGCCCCTGATCAAAGGCCCTTAACCCTTATTTCAATAAAAAAAAGTTGCTCTGGATAAGAGCATCCGAAAAATGCTCTAAATGTACATGAGCCATAGGTATCTTTATATTGGGTTTATCCAGTATATAAAGATCTGTCCATTTTTATTTATATTATTTATTATTTTATGTATCCCGTGTTTATGTCAAGTTCTGTGTGTATCTGTATTAATGTGCCTTTAATGCCTTAATAAACTGAAAATATTTATATAAATTCCTAAAATTATCAAGTAGCAGTCAAGTTTAAAAAAAAAAACACTGGTGTTAACACAGCTGCATGATTTATAGTATCGCCTACAGTTCTGGATAAATTTGGTTAAAATGGGGTGAAGTTAAATACCGCAGAAATCGAAAATCTAAGAACATCTAAGTTCTGAATGAATTGAGAAATGCTGTGACTTTTTTATTTGACAAGGAAAAACGTATATCGATCAAATTATGAATTATAGTTGTGTATTGACATTAAACCAGAAAAGACCATAAAATCTTTTTATTAATGTTTGTCATTCATTATAATTATACAGGATGCCTCTTTTCACAAGTATCCCTCCTTTACTAGGCTTTACGTTAAACCATTTAGTAAAGGCACACAAAAAAGCCATTTAAAACTGAAGGTATTTACCTTAGAATTTGTTTAGAACACCATGAGCATTTTATTGTTCTGTACAGCATGTACAATGGGGATGCAGCGGCTCACACCGTACTCAGGTCCACAGTGATGAGTGATTATCTTCTGTTATGTCTGGTCTAAGTTTAAACTAGTTATACATGAAGATGTGCTCAAGGAAATGCCTTGAGCATCAACTGACCATTTACAAATGCTTCATCATGTTTTGAGAAATGACTCCGTTATGCAAATTGGGGACAATGTGTCATAAATCTAAAAATAAACAGTGATGCATTACTTCCGCTTTACGGTAATGTGCAACCGATGTCGCTTTGTAGAATCGCCCCATTTATAGGAAATGGCTCTATCAAACCAAGGTAAAAATTACTCCTGAGATAACATTTGGGTGGTATCAGATAAAGTAAATAAGGATGTAAAAAAGGCCTAAATAAAGGTAGACCCTGCCCTCCAGCTAGGGGTTCAAAGACCACTCACAGCAGTCAGACATGTTTGGATAATGGAAGTGTGTCTGCAGATATCAGTGAAGGCTGTTGTGGTCAAGGTCTCTGAACTCACACTATGATACTGTAGTCTGCAGTCACAACATATGTTCACTCGTGTCTAGACCAAAGAGCTATGACTAGGAAACGTGCTGAGATTACTTCTACTTCAACTTGTCTTGTACTTTGAGTTCAGGTAAGGATATAAGGATACGGACGAAAAAATTGCAAGCAAAGTGGTCTGTGTTAGTGAAGCAGCAATATATTTATCGAGACAAGGCTAAAATCTGCAAGGCAAGTTACCTCCAATATACTTATACTCGTTATACTATAAACATTCCTACTTCATATATTTCATATAACAGAGAAACTGAAAAGAGGAAAGTCTTTTGTTCTGACTTTCCAAGGGTGGAAAACTGATTGAATGAAAGAACTGAAGTGTTGACTCGGTAGACTCCTCCCATTAATGTAAAAAAAACCTACAATTATCGAAAATTAATCAACACCTTCTGACCGATCAACAATCAGTGCTCTGATACTAGATAATCTAATCAAGTATTTGATTTTATTTAAATGAAGTGACAAGATAAAGTTTTAACAGAATACTAAAACATACCACACCTGTAAAATGTTTCCAGTATTTATTTTTGTAAACAAATGTACTTCTAATTTAATTCTCATATTTAAGGTTAACGCAATATGAGTAAATAAATAACTCGTGGATCCATTTTAAAGGATCCGAGCCTAAATGGTGAGACAGGGCACAGCATGGTCTAGCTCAGCACTTATCGAATATAGCTTGTATGTGATTGGTTAGTAAGAGAAAATAATGATAAGGCTTTTGCTGAGCCAGCGAGCGAGATAAACAAACCACCTGCAAACTAAACAAGCTCAGGGACATTTTATTAACCAAAGGGGTCTGTCTGATGTAATGCTACATTGCTGTTGGCCTCTCGGGCTAAAGCAGGACTCAGCCAATCGCCCATGGGAAAGGCCAATGTTTTTGAAAGTCTTTAGGTCTAGATTAATGATGCCAGGCTCCAGTTTTTGTGTCTGCCTTATTTTAATACATAATATACAACTCATCGGATGAATTTGAGTCTGACATCACTGGTGTATTTAGTAAGCCACTAAAAATATATGTAATACTAATGCATATATATATATATATATATATATATATATATATACTAATTATAGCAGAATTACAATACAAAATGTCCCTTCACTTGACTCCTTTAGCCAATTGCCACCCTTTAGCTAAATTGTATGGCATCTACCTATTTGTGAACATGAGCATGCTACTAAACATTCACTTCTGTTGAGGCACATGCAGGCAGCTACATCATCCATAAGGCATCTGTGTGCACTGGGAGCAGAGCGTCAGCCACCCTATTTTGTACATGAGCTGAACCATGTCTACTAGACAAAGTAATGTCTCCCATCTCTTGTCGTCAGCAGAGCTAACTGACTGTATCATATCGCTATTTAATATGTAGAACACTTGTAATACTTTGTCACTGAGTAAAGTAGTACTGCTTATTATGGACACAAATCTGAATCATGATCTTTTTTTCACCCTGGTTTTAAAAGTGTCAGGTAATTAACCTGTGAAAGTATAAGGATTCTCTGGATAATAAATAACTGCTAAAAATAACAATAATATTGGTGAAGCTTTAAGATCTGTTTTCCTTTTAACTCACCATTTGGTTTCAAGTAAAGAAATAAAATGATAACGATATGAGCAGATGCGTTGAGTTCCTCTTCATATTTCAACACGTGTAAGAGCTTCAGGCCTACGGACCTGGTAATCCAGTTTGACAGAGTAATAACCAATTAGACATGATTAAGCAAATCCACCTGTCAGCATGAGGCCATGCCACAACAAATCCACAAACAAAACAATATCTAAACATGATGACACTACTTAAAGTGACACTACTGAGATATAGGATGTTGACAGGCATGAAACAGATCACAAATGTGAATTCAGTGTAAGAATTCTTTGAAAACACGCCTTTATTACGCTGCTTGTGATGTTATGTCACATATCTAAGTAACAAGTTTGATAATGAAATAATAAAGTACCATCAGAGGTGCAGTATTTTGATGCCGGTCCTGTACCAGATGTTTGACTAGCATTCAGTTCGAGAAAAAGATTCACTGTGAAATATTTTAACTTGGCTTCCTCATTTGGGTGCAACTGATCTGGCTACAGGGTGAAATTTTACAGGACAAAAGACGCAGGAGAAAATCCTTGAGAAGATTTCCAGACAGATCAGTGATGATGCAAGAAGATGTCTGCACTAATTATGACTGATTCACACCTAGATAAACCAGCTCTGTATAAATGACAGGAGTAGACGAGTGACAGCTGGATCCAAAGTTCTGCGTGTATTACGTGTTTGTCATATTAATGGAAATGGCTTGGACTGGTTACGTTTGTTCATTTCCAAATTAAATGACTGTCAAATGGACATTGTAGTTGTTTTACAACAGTTCTATAACAAGACATTCATTTGTTTGGACATGAATATTTTGTTTATTTATGCTATATAAATGAAAATTGTTTTTAAGAAGCTGCAGCTGATTTATGTTGGAAATACAGACATGCAGAGTAACACAAACAGGGAAATTTAGTGCTGTTATATTAAATATAAACTCTCTTGGAATATAGCTTGTTCAATCAAATTGGTGGACCTGACCTAAATGTTGTATATGGTGTATGTAGCTGTGGATTGGTTTGGAGATGATTGTGTTGATATTTACATTTAAGCTATTTGGGAGACATTGTTATCCAGAGCAACTTACACAAGTGCCTCTTAAAGGTGGGGTCTCTGTTGTTTTGAGAAATGCTTCAGAAAACTGCGTTGGGCCGCCAAACAAAACAAAAAACAAAACTAATGTGTAGCCAATTAGCAGAAAGGGGCGGGGCTTGTCAATATGGGCGGAGAGAGTGTTCAGTGCGCATGTGTGACATTAGCAGAAAGCGGTTTTAACATTGACATGGCGGATAAAAACAAAGAAAGAAAGCGAAAAAAGGCTAACGATAAGGCAAGAAGTAGGACCCGTGTTAATATAGGATCAGCTTTCGGAGCTGAAACGGAGCTAAACCTTTCACGGTACAACACACAGTACTTCAAAAACACATTTGTATTACCATATTATTACTCATTGAGTTCATTTATTGATAAATGGTTGGTTAGCTGCCCCAACAGGTTCCGCCATAAAACTTGTCTGGGTTATACTTGGGTTATACTTGTCTGGTGTATGTGTTGGGCGGAGCTATCAGAACAGGGGTGGGACCCATTTGTTTTGGTGATTTCAAAAGTCAACATTGGCTTTCAAAAAAACGGAGACCCCACCTTTAAGCAAGTGAATACTTCGAAACTAGTTCAATAGGTCTTGGACTAAGAATACCATCAGTCTAAACTTTATTGCGAGAAAATATCTCACGGACATAAAGCTCTGGAAATTAAGAGACAACTGCAAAATTATCAGTTACTCTGGTTTTACTATTTATAGGTATGTGTTTGCGTAAAATGACCATTATCGATTTATTCGATAAAATACTGATAACATTTCTTCCAAATTCCAAATAAACATATTGTCATTTAGAGCATTTATTTGCAGAAAATTACGACTGGTGAAAATGTTTTCAGACCTCAAATAATGCACAGGAAACAAGATTCTATTCATTTTTAAACTTAATTTTCCAATTTTTTTCCTTTTCATTTTTTAATTTTTAAAGAATTACTTTGGCTATTTTAGCACTGTTTTTGCCCTTCAGTTGGTCCTATTGGAAAGGGATAGTGATGACAACAGCAGTGTTTTTTCCCCATACATTTAGAGGTGCTGATTTAAGAAACATTTGGACATTTTTTTATTTTTTTCCAGAACTTACTGTACATATGTATATATGGATATGATTTACTTTGATGGTAAAATATTAAAATATGGTCTCAGAGGTCAGAGGTACACCTTGTAAAATCCTTCTTTCTTTTCGTATTATGTTTATCCTGTACAAGGGCCGCAGTTTCCCTGGGGACCGTGTCAGGAGTATGATGACCTACTTTCCATTACCCTACTCAGAATAAAGACCCAACCTTCTTTATACCTAAGCAGTATAAATTCTCTCGCAGGGCAATTCAAAGGTCTGTGTAAAAAGGGCAATGTTTATGGCATGTCTCTGGCTCCGAGGATGCACAGGCTGTGTGTGTGTACTTAGTGTTGCATGAAATGTCAGGGATGAGTTCTAATAGCAGGCTTCCTTTTTTTACTGCTACTGTTTTCCTCCATTAACCGCAAAGCTGAGCAAAAGCTTTTATCCACAAAAACATGCTCTGACCATGATTTATTCTCTGCCTTTGAACATTAAAAATGTTGTCTTATAAGGTTGTATCTGGTGGCAGGAAGGCATCAAATCATGTTCCAAGCAGAAATGTTAGAAGTAAAAATAATAAGAATAATAATATGGTATAATAATAAATAGTAACTCCAAAGCTAACCTGACTTATGTTTTTAGGATTTTTGTGTAATACAGCCTTCTAAACATATTAATGTTCTATAGCAAATATTTTCTAAAACAAATGATAGGTTTCATACTGAGCATTTAGCTGCTTTTATTATTTTATTTTAATAGTGATATTATAATGTATTCGGTTTGCTGCACTTGACAATCAAGCCTTTCCAGAACCACTGATTTAGATTTGCACAAAAAATTCTTCGTATATAATTTGTCAGCACGATAAAAAAAGATGCTGCTTCTCACTTCACCCTGCCGTCACCTGTCCTGAGTTTACAGACCTGTCTTCGCCTGCAGTGCAAGCACATGAAATAGTTTGAGATTAAGTACCAGCCCCCAGTGGTGTGTGGGGTTGCAGTGATTTGGGGTTCCAAAGGGCTCAAAGGGGCACTAGTGGCTTAAACGATTAAGGCTCTGGTTTGTTGATTGGAAGGTCAGGGTTCAAACCTCAGCACTGCTAAACTGCTGCCACTGGTCCCCCAATCAAGACCCCCAAACCTCCCTGCTCCAGCGGCCCTGCAGCATGGCTGACACTGTGCTCTATGCATGAAATGCATTTTACTCTAGTGTATAGGTTACAAATAAAGGCTTCTTTCTAAAATAGCATTAAATAATAAGGTACAATGTTGCATTTCTGAAATATACCAGCACCCGTATTCATAACGATTCTAAGAATGATCTCAGAGAGCTCCTAATTTAGCTTAAAATTTTCTAGCTATGAATTTTAGATTAAGACCAATCTCAAGGACCGATCTCAGAGCAACTCTGAGCAAGGAAAATACACAGCTTTTATCTTAGGTAGGAGGTGGGGCTTAACCCTGTTACTAGGTATGACACGTTCTATTGAAGACTGTAATTGGTTGTCTATTATATATATCACATATATTTATGTGTGTGTGTGTGTGTGTGTGTGTGTGTGTGTGTGTGTGTGTGTGTGTGTGTGTGCGTCATTTCTGTTCTGTCAGAGATAATTTGTCTAATATGATTGGTCACAAAAATAATCTCTACTCGATCTAATCTGTTATCTTATTAACTCACTATCATTATTAAATATTGTATACAATACATTTCCTCTCCCCGTTCACCTTTCAGCCATTTTCTCCTCTGCTAAAGAAACTCTTAAACCTCTTAAAGGTCCTCTTCTATACTCCTAAGTCTTTTTGACCTTAAGAGCTCTTTTAAGGGTTAAAATGCTTTATGAATAACTTTTATCTTATCTTTAATTGACAGTACCAGATTGGATTTATAAATACTCTACAGTTAGGAAAATGGTCAAAAGAGCCAAATTGATTAGCTACATGTGTTCAAGGGTGGATTTTGTCCCCTCTTCCAGACCAGCTTAGGAAAAGCTGTTTGAAAATGAGTGATATACAGTGTGGACTGATTTTTTTGTTCAGCAATTGCACTGTAAACAGTAAAATGGGTGAAATGTCAACAACAAAGAGCTTTAGGGAGACAGAGAAGAGCCGAGCCAACTGAACGGGATGAACCAACACTGAATCAGTGAATCAACAGGGAAAACATTGGCATGTGATGAACTCCATCCTCCCTTTCTCTTGGATTATTGCTTTTATGCGTTTTCCAAAAAGGATAAAGATAGATATAGCAGGGAGGGGTGAGAGAGAGAGAGAGAGAGAGAGAGAGAGAGAGCGCAGCCTACCTCACATAGAAGGGAGATATTGGTCTTTCGTCCCCTTGAGAGCTGAAACGAAAGAGGAGAGAGATAAACACAGGATTTAGGACCCTGCAGCAGCATAACACAGACTAGGCATGTGGCAGCACATTGCCTAAAAAAATCTCTGAGTAGCTTTTGTAAAGAGAACAATGAAAACCAAGTGCCACAGCTCAGTGCCTTTGTGAAGCTTGTCCTGAGTAATTATCATACTCCGCAGGACTGTATGAAGCTCTGCCAAAAACACAGGAAGTATTACACAATAATAAAGAGCTACCAGTCGAATGTCTATACAGTGATAATGTGAATGTTCATTCTTCGGTAATTCACTGAGAGCTGTAAGATAATCTACAAGTAGCTATATTGTCATGCAAAGCTGATGATGGAAATTATGCAATAAATGTGACTATGCAAGGCATGAGATTTAAAATTATGCAACACCACCTCGCCTGGGGGTACAATCTCCATGAAATCTCAAACGCATCCAAGTCATGCTGTGTCTTTTTGGTACATTTTGGCTTCGTTCTATAGTTTGAAATTTGCCTTCAAATAAAAGGTCCAGTACAAATTAATCATATTCACTTTTAAATGACCTCAGATTACACACTTTTTTCAAACAGAGTGGAATTTCATTCAGCTTGGACTCAATCAGTTTCCTGTATCCCAATTTACACATGTATGTGAAGATTCTTAGTCTGATTACAAAGTAATTAACTGATTATTAATCAAGAGCCATTCAGGGTTTTTTTTCTGTATTGTAGAGCAGTTGAGCTGCAATAAAATAATAAGAAAGGGTGGAGCTGGAGTCTTATTGCCCAGTCTCAAAGCTGGCTGGTGCAGTATGAATTCTAATATGTGTCACACATTCATGTAGGCAGTGTGTGTGTGTGTGTGTGTGTGTGTGTGTGTTTGTGTGTGTGTGCTATGCCTAATTGCACACGTGCACACATGTGTAGATAGGTGGTGTCCTCATAATATATATATATATATATATATTTATATATATATATATATATATATATATATATATATATATATATATATATATTTATATTTTCCATTAATTTATACCACAAATCCCTTTTGTGTAATCTCTTAGGTATTAAGATGCCAGACATACTTTAAATGAAACTGCACAACTTTGCAGCACTGGGTAGAGTTCTTCTTTAGTGTAACAGTCTGGTGTTAGGATTAACTAGTGTGTCTACTGCTATGAATTACAAGGTGGAAATCCTGCCACAGTGAGAGAACAATGGCTTCTTTCAGTATGTCGCTGTTACGCCAAAGAGAAACAGGCAAAAAGGACAAGAGTGTTAGGATCCTCTCATTTATTTACTGTTACGCAACAACGCTGCCGGATTCCTGATTCTTATTGGTCAGAAGGTGTTGATCAATTTCCTTTGACAGTAGTTCCGACTGCAGGCTTTATATTAATGCTCTCATTACAAAACTGCATATTATCGCTGAACAGGAAAAGGAAAAAGGTCTCCTCGACCATGGATTTAGTAAGTGACGTCAAATCGACACCACATGAGTAGTGACAGTAAACAAAGAAGCATTTCTTAATGGTAAACGAGTTATACTGTATACATATACAAGTGTTTGCTTTAGTAGATCAATCACTACAATTACAGAGTAATAATAATAATAATAATAATAATAATAATAACTAGATTTGTAAAGTTCGTCGCGACAAACTTTGATGTTGGCTTTGACGAGGCAAGTATTCGCAAAGGCCGGTGCTTTTTGGAGGCGAGTGGACATAAGGGTCAGTGTTACTTTTGGAGGCAAGTGGACAGAAAGATAGGGTGCCAAAACATTTGGAGGTAAGTGGAGACGAGCATGTGACGTCATCCGAATTCTCCTGAGGAAGTTCCCCTCCTTGGGCTGAGTGTTGTGTTATGTCACATGCCCATGTTGTGCAAAATTTTTTATTTTCACGTGACATCACATGACGTCATCAGAGTACACGTGAGGAAGTTCCCCTCATTGTTCTGAGTGTTTTGATATGTCACATGTTCATGTTGTAAAAAGTTTTTTGATTTTGCATATTTTGGGGGCGGGGCTGCGACACAAGCGGAAGGCCAGTCAGTACACCAATTTAAAAGTTTGTTCAGAGCATCACCCTAAAGGAGCTGGCCGAGTTTGGTGTAGATAGTTTGAAAGCTTGCCGAGTTATAAAACTCCAAAGTTTATAATGGGAGTCTATGGGAAAAAAGGCCACTTTGAGACCCGGTACCAGAAGTACCAGTACTCGGATCGCTTAGAAAAGTAATAGCAACAAACTTCAGACCAGGGTCTACAACATACCCGAATTTTTGTAATTTTGTAAATTTTGTAAATTTTTGTCTAAGCTTAAGTAGGAAAACAGAATGTTGGCTTCTACAAAGCCAACATAATAATAATAATAATAATAATAATAATAATAATAATAATGATGATGATGGTATCAGTAATCCTGCAATATTTTTGTATTATACAATACAAAGTGCTAAAATATGAGTTCCTTTTTCTTCTCTATTCTGCATTCGAATCTTGACATATTTCCAGGACAATGCTTGTCATGACTAAGCTTCCTGTCTAGCACATCTCCTGTCTGAGTAAACATTTATGCCAAGCCACAATATGTCGGTGCGCATTTTCACTTTACATGTAATATCTCTAACATCCAGCTGGTCTATCAGTCTTCCTATGCACACATACCACCAACACGTGTGTCTCTATCACCATCAGAACATTCACATAACCTAATTCTCACAGTCACCAGATCACTTATTCCCCCAGCCCTACTCTGGTGTTTCTCAGTGTTGCTTAAGCAAGCATTTTCCCCTGCATGAATACATCTGAGTCAGCATTCAAAACACTTGATGATTAGTCACTGAGTTGAATTGCATGTAGAGCAGGCAAGAAAAAAAAACTGATAAAGAGACTGAAAAATACTGGTTTAGAGAAACTCCATTTTCTCACAGTTCTCGGTGATCTAGATGAGGGTAGGTAGATAGCAGAGTTGATAGAGGCTGTTTTCAAAGATTTTTTTTATTCTTTGAGAAGCCTAATCTCTGGGGCTCGGGTTCGATTCGTGTATATTCTCCCTGTGTTTTGGGGGGTTTTCCTCCCTCAGCCCAAAGACATATGTTGTAGGCTGATTAACATCTCTAAATTGTCTGTAGTGTGTGTGTAATTGTGCCCTGTGCCCTCTAATGGATTGGCCCTTAGGCCAGAGTGTCCCCTTTTGCCCTGAGTCCCCTGCAATAGACTCCAGGTTTCCCAGGTGGTACAAAAAAAGAATAGATGGATGCATAGTTTAGTATGAACGATATAGCGCATCAATTTATCAGTATTTAGTATTTTGAAAAAGTAAAATGGTGAAAGCATCGTCTGTTTTTAGTTTTTATAGTTAAATTGAATGTTGTAGAACATCCATGAAACAAGTAACGTCCTGTTATCACTTACAGTACCAAAAAAAAATAAAAAATAAAATAAAAACTGCAGAGTGCAAATGTGAAGACGTTTCAGTGTCAGAAAACCTACAGCTTTACTACCTAATGATACAAAGCTCTGACACTTGAGACTCCTAGAAAACGTCACCATATATCTGTTTATGCATGGAGCTTAGAACCTGGGGAATTCTGTATGGACTGCATATATTACAAATATATCACAAGTTATAGTTTATATAACTGGTTATAGGTTTGAAAATATTAGTAGTATTAATACAAATCTCAACAATACAAATCTCAGGAATGCCAGAAATAATTAAGTTGAAGGTAAAGCATTCAGGATTTTGATGACAACTTACTATAGAAGTAATAACAAATTTGAACACGGGTGTACAACCTTATCTGCAAAGGGTGGGTGCAGGTTTTCGTACCAACGAAGCCACATCGATCCTTTGTGTGATACGTTTAAAGAAAAACAAAAGCACATGTGCATTGATCTCAGCAACATGTGCTTTACAAATTAGTCCATTTTGTTTTGCAGGAAGAAGTACAAGTGCAATGGGGTGCATAAGGTAGATGTAAAAGCGCTATCAGTTGCAGTTACATAATTCTCTTTTATACAAGGCAAACCGGTGCTTTATCAGAGCGATACGCTGTTACATCTCGTTTCTGTGGCCGCAACATGCTTATATAACAGAAATGTTTCATTTAAACTGTGTTTATGCGTCGGAAGTATTGGTCAAATATATTTCTACAAAAAATTCTGTTTTCATTACTATACGTGATTGCGGTTGCTTCTTTATGTCACATCCAAGAGCACAGAGTTTAAATTACTGGCACATCTACAAATGACTTGTCACGTCCTGTGTTACAGGTTGTTCGCACCTCTGGTGGTAGCACGATGTTCTGTAACAGCAAACGAACACCAGATGCACATCTTGAACTTCAAGAACACCAGATGCACTGAGCTATAAGAGAAACGTGCCAAAGGTGAAGTGTTATGAACCAACAACACCCTAATGAGTCACACAGACGTGCTGATTCAACCATTATCCATAGCCGGATACGTTTATTTAGCTTCTAGACCGAATGAGCTGTCGTGCTTGGATCAGGTTTAGGTGATTAAAGCGAGGTAGAGCTCTGAGCTGCTGCTGCTGCATAACGAGCTCAGCGGAAACACGTGAGCATCTCATGGCTATTTCAGGGAATCGAGGCTTATTTGATATTTGATGGGTGTATAGTTACTTTGTGAAGAGATCCAGATACATACATGCTACTGAGGATCATGTAATATTTGGACAGTATGTACAGTACATATGTAGATTTTTTTTTTTGTATTAGAAAGTATTCACACAGAGCGATATTTTCGGTACGCCAATCCCATTTCCAGTAACCAGGCTTTCAGTCATACATGCTGTCAACACACCCCAGGAGAACACTGGCAGTTAGCCGAAAAGCTTTGATATCAGCGGGGAAGCCATGGCTCCTTAGCTAACGTCTAGCTAAAAGTCAAAGTGCACAACTCGGGTGATACTTAATCTAATTCAATACTGCATGTCTGTAAGATCTAGTTTGGACTAGATGAGACAAGAGAGGTCCGGTTTCTCCTGTCCTTTGGTAACAGAGACTGTTACATTAAGGCACAGAACTTGGTAGTTGAGTGGTAAATGAGGTCCTGATCTCAATTGAGAGTTTGTACAAATAATGTGTTTTTGCATTCACAAAGTTTGACAGGTTTCTACTAGAAAACAGACTAATCACTGATTCAATACACAAACTGAAGCAAAGATTAGACCTCAAACAGGATTTGATGATTTTTCATACAGACTTGATCCGTAGGAACATATTTTGACACCTCGTCTTTCTAAACCACACGTATATTTCATCAAAATTGCACGGAAATGTTTATACTTAACCTTTAACCTTATCTCATGTCGAAATTTCATGTAAATGCTTTTTTTTTCACAGGCTGCCATACTAAATATTAAAAACATGAGATATTAAAATATACAGGCATCTGTGATCACAGACGTGCGACCTTTGCTCTCTATTTGCTTTGTGTACAAGCTTAATGTATTAAATTGCAGAAAGTAAATGATTGCCTTTTAAACCTTTGAATCAGACTATAAACAATATCTCTATTTTACTGCTTACCAGTGCAAAGAGTAATAAACAGTAAAATTCATATGCTAAATCGTACTGTATTATGATAATGATTAGGATGAACCGCTATGATGCAGAGTAAGACTTGTCATCTTATAAATGTTTTTATAAAACTCAAGCATATGTAATGTCCCAATTTCTTCACATAACCAACAGGTCCTTATCGTGTCTTTGTTCAGATAAGGAATTATCTATGCGGCTAACTCGTAATGTTCCCGCTCCAGTGATGGCTGTACACTAACTGTGACAATATCACAGCACATAGCTGTTGTGCTGCTATTTCAGAAGACACCTGATCCCCTCAGCAGTTCAGCTTACAGCTGCTTATATGTATGCCTGCCATCTGCCATGCTTTTAGCTATGTTATGGTAGCAAAAACAGCAGGTGGATGCTCAGCAAAGCTAATGAAGGAGGCAAAACAGCACCATGCTATCCATCTGCAATCAAGTAGTCTGTTATGCTGATCTCAGAACAGCTTCATAGAAGTACTGTGGAAAAGAACACGCTGTTCAGAGAGAGAAGCTCTAATCCTGAACTAGCAATAACAGTCATTGTAGACTGAATATTTTTGCACTATAAGGAAGAAGAACTGTTACTTTAAAGAGACTTAATTGCATGTTATGCTTTTTATATCCCTTCTCTTATCCAGGTACGATTTGGATTTTTGTTCAATTAGTAAGCTAGTTACGTTTCAGAATTCAGTTTGATTAATTGGCTAGCTTGTTATGTTTCAAAATTTAGTTTGTTGAGTTAGTTAGCTAGCTATGTTTTGTTAAGGTAGCTAGAAATTTACGTTGACTGTAAAAGAATATATCAACAATCACTGCACCAAAGATGGGGGCACGGTGGCTTAGTGGTTAGCACGTTCCCCTCACACCTCCAGGGTTGGGGGTTCGATTCCCGCCTCTGCCTTGTGTGTGTGGAGTTTGCATGTTCTCCCTGTGCCTTGGGGGTTTCCTCCGGGTACTCCGGTTTCCTCCCCCGGTCCAAAGACATGCATGGTAGGTTGATTGGCATCTCTGGAAAATTGTCCGTAGTGTGTGATTGCGTGAGTGAATGTGAGTGTGTGTGTGCCCTGCAGTGGGTTGGCACTCCGTCCAGGGTGTATCCTGCCTTGATGCCCGATGACGCCTGAGATAGGCACAGGCTCCCCGTGACCCGAGGTAGTTCGGATAAGCGGTAGAAAATGAGTGAGAGTGAGTGAGTCCATATATATATATATATATATATATATATATATATATATATATATATATCAGATTTTCAATTTGGTCTCATAATTTTCTATTATTATAATGTGATAGCATTAACTTAACACACTCAGCAAACACACAAAGACACTATGCATTACAGCTAGCCACTTGTTCTGACATCTATGTTTATTAACATGTGGACATTTCAGAGATATAGCTAGCCGATGATGCCGTTCTGTACAGCGATGTGAAAAGGAAGACATTTCATATATAAAGGTGCATATATTTGCATTTGGGGGTGGGGGAGTGGGGGTGTAATTTACTTCTAATGAGTATGCAGCTCTGGAAGTAGGACCTCAGGCGATCTCCTTGTCTCACTTGTTTATATGTGTGTATACTGTATATATAGTGCAGACACTGTTATATATACTGTTAATAATAAGTGTAGCACATGCTCACCTGCTCACAGTGTCCATGCTCCCAATGGGGCTGAGTTTAGGAGGGTTTGGATCCATGCTTTCCTCCTGAGAGCTCCAGCCCAGGGTGTGGATTCCAGATTTGGCTCTGTGCTCTGAAGGCTGGGATAAATGTCTTGAGAAGGGAAGACCGCTGGAAGAAGTAGGCTGGGGTACAGATCTTAGTGCTGCTTCACCGTTCACCCTCTTCACCTGACACACAGAGACAGACAGCGAGAGAGAGACAGAGAGAGAGAGAGAGAGAGAGAGAGAGAGAGAGAGAGAGAGAGAGAGATGCATAACTTAAACACACACTAAAGTTTTACACTGGTTTGTAACCAAAACATGAGCATTCTGCTTGTTTTTGTGTAAGAAATTACAAAATCAGATATCAGATGATATCAGAATGGATCACTCACTTAGTACTATACATTTTACTTAGATTCGGCTAAAAATCAACAAAGAAGCATTATTGAGAAAATGGAGAAAAAAAGCGATACTCTAAAAGCTTATTGATCATTTAATGTCATTTGGAATGCTTATTAGACTCGTAGGCTATTTCCAACATCCTTAGCCGCTAACGTAATACCATTTAAATGCATGTTATTAGCGACTCACATATTTCTACTGGAAAGGTCTCCAAAATCCAACGAACAAAATGTTACATCATGCTGCTTTAAGTACTTTACTGAACAGCAGGTTGTGCTTTGTGTGTCAGACACAACATGGACATTATTGACTTGAGACACTAGATAGACATATTTTCCGATCCAATCCACTGAGAGTATCCTGTTCCGTGTGTTAATTGACATAATGGAGATTTTGAACATTGCATCTCTAATGTTTAGCATGACTTGGCAGTAACAGTGAGACAGCTGGCTCGGGTACTGAGGATGTCAGTAGTCGATCAGTGTTGAGTTTTGACTGATACACAAAGCTCTGATAATAATGTCTTATTGAAAATGGAAAAAAAGTGGGATCGGTGATTAATGTTGTGTTTTAAGGAACAGGGTTAATTAAGTTCTTGGTATTTGTTTATCACCTAAAATGTTTGTTCACTGTGTATTAATATTTATTCATGAAGACATATATTACTACACAACTAGAGATTTGTTATTTAAACATGAGTAATGATTGCATTGTTAGTTGTTCGTATAATAAAGTCATAAATTAATTCACGTCTTCTATTCCTGTAAACTTAGACCGAGTAGCATTAAGTGATTACAGTTTATGACTTTAAGACCTAATAAAAGCTGAATAATTCACCGATGGGGGCGCGGTGGCTTAGTGGTTAGCACGTTCGCCTCACACCTCCAGGGTTGGGGGTTCGATTCCCGCCTCCGCCTTGTGTGTGTGGAGTTTGCATGTTCTCCCCGTGCCCTCGGGGGTTTCCTCCTCCTGTCCAAAGACATGCATGGTAGGTTGATTGGCATCTCTGGAAAATTGTCCCTAGTGTGTGATTGTGTGAGTGAATGAGAGTGTGTATGTGTGTGCCCTGTGATGGGTTGGCACTCCGTCCAGGGTGTATCCTGCCTTGATGCCCGATGACGCCTGAGATAGGCACAGGCTCCCCGTGACCCGAGGTAGTTCGGATAAGCGGTAGAAAATGAGAGTGAGTGAGTAATTCACCGATCGTTTTTTGTGTTCTATAATCTAATGGAGAAGTGACTACAAAGTAATGTGTTATAAACTTTTATAACTTTCACTGAAACTCTCAGCCTCAACTTCCTGGTCCTATGAAATCAAATAAAAACATGAGATTCAACTTCTGTGAGGTTTTCCATAGACACAAAAACTCTGATACTAACATGTTGCCCTGTTTTGCCTACAATATCTTAAACATTATCATTTGTATCAATACTGGTTGTAAATCTTTATGACGTGTAATGCGAGTAATAACTAAATAAATCGATAAAGCTATTTTTTTTCTTGATAAGGATGAAACAGAAAAACAGTCAGGCAATTTAGCTTTGCTAACTTTAAAGCATTGGGCTGGTTGTTTTATTTTACACAATTTTAACCTCAAATTATGGAATAAAACACAACAGGGCAATCAACCTTCCAGAAACGTTAAGTAAACGTCGCCTTATGGAAAACTTCACCACTTGAACAATCTGTCTTTCTTTGCTAAATGACAGCACGTTTTTGATTCTGTTTATTATTAGCTCTGTAAATTACGTTGCTCGTCCGTCGTACAAGTTCCAGCGTGAGTTGTTGATATAGAAACAATACCCTATTAGAACAAGCGCATTCATATTGATTTGGACAGGACTGCATCTCATACTCATCAGTACGACTCAAAAAAGAGGCATATTGAGTGTCATTAAAGCTGCTATAAGTAACTTTTTTAATAATTCAAAGAAGTAGAATTTATTGACTAAATAATGAAAAAATCCCACTACCTCTACTGACGTTTTTGCACACCATGTATTGCACTACAATTGCATACTGCTTAATTACTGATCTGCATTCATATATGTATTTTTGGAAATGTTCATACTTTCTTCTTTTTCCCATCTGTATATCAGATCGTATTTTTATTCTTAATGATACAGACAGTTGTTAGAGCATTTTATTGAAATGTCTGCATCTTTCATTTTGTCTCAGATTGTTATATGATGAACTTTGTCCAGCATCTGGTGTCCTGCGTGTCATACTGTGTATATATTTAATTTATACTTTCAATAGAAGTTAAAATGGCAGAGTCGGACTGGGTGCAAGTTTATTAGACACATAGGCCATATGCAACAACCTTAATCACTACTGTAATACTATTTAAATGCACCTTACCTAGTAATCACATAAAGTATTTCTACTAGAGATGTCTGCAAAGTCCAACAAACCAAATGTTACATACGTCTGCTTTATACATTTTACTGAACAGCAGGTAGGGCTTTGTGTGTTTGTGTGTGATATATTGTGTGTTTTATTACTTGTGGACTTTGACTATTTTGTAACCTGACTTAGACATATTTGAAATATCACATTCATATAAATTTGATTTTCAGCCACTATTACTATCATAACTCTATAAAATGAATCAACACCTTCAGACGAATCAGACTCTAGGATTCCACAGTACTCTGGTATGGCATGTATTAATGTATTTCCCTCGTTTGAGCACCAAACAGACATGGAAACATAATGTCTTGACATTTTAATGTGTATTGATGGGTTTTATTGTGATGGTGCTAAGTGGAATCATTCTGAAGTGTGTACATTAGGAATAGTGATGGGCTGATGAGCTCAAGTCCCAGTGATGAATTATAAATGTAAAGAGTTTAAAGAGGTGGCAATACCCAAGAGCGTACAATCGACCTGTTTATTGTGGGCAAAGCTGAAATTGTGGTCACGGTCTATAGCATCGGTCAGCCCACAAGCAGATAGCATCAAAAAAATGATAATTGATATTCGTAAAGGTAAAACGGGTGTGAATTCAAATGAGAGAAACTTGTGAGTTTATAAAATTAATGAAGTATATAGGATCATCAGAAACTTCATAAAGACGCATCAATACATAAGGGTATACATAGACATGGAACCGCTGGTACAATCAGAATATGACTACACAAATGCCCCTTTTCCTCCGAGGCAGTTCGAGTGCTGGTTCGGAGCCAGAGCCTAATTTAGAACCAGTTCTTTCTGTTTCGACAGCCAAATCTCCGGCTCTGAACCAGGAAAAGTGGTTCTTAAGTAGCACCAAAACGTTGCTGGTCTACACTTAAGAACCGCTTGTGTCAGGGGCTGTGGGCGGGGCTACTGTTAGCGCATTTGATAATGTAGCTTAAGTATACTAATGTTTAATACACTTTTACTTTAAGCACACATGATAGTAGGTAGCTACATGCTAAGGCTACCTTTTTTCTGTGTTAATGATAAAATAACGTTATGTACTTTCTCGATTACAACCTCCGTTTATACAGATTACATAGAGCTGCACGTACACGTTGGATTCGCCGCCTTTGGATGCTAATGTAGGTTCACAAAGCCATGAGCAGTAACAGTAAAGCAACATCCGCCATTGTTGATGTGTTTTGTGTTTGCTGCTGCTGCGCTAAAGTTGCTGGGACACGTGACACGTATACAGTGACGTCAGACTCGGCTCTGTGACGGCTCTTTAGCCGGTGGAAAGACAAACCGGTTCTTAGGAGATTCGCCAGTGGAACCAACTTTGAACCAGCACCAGCGCTAGCTCTGAACCAGCACTCGGTTCTTTTTGGTGGAAAAGGGGCAAAAGAGGTGGAGACAGGACCAGGGAATGAGAATAAACAAATATCACAATAAGAGTGGGGATTTGTGACAATGCGGACGCAATATTCCAACATTTATCCAAAAAATACAACTGCAACAAGCTTAATGTTAGAGTACTAATTAAGATCCTGTTTTAAAAATGAAATTAGCATTATCCACACTGTCTCCTCGAAACGTTAGCATTCATATACTGCAATCTAATATCGTTAACCTAAGAGATTATGCTTTGATGTTATGCTATGATTTCTTTCTTTTGTAAAAAACTTAAAAATAAAGTGTAACCTAAATAACCCGACTCCACCTGCGCTACGTGCTGATTCGAATTATTTCACTGATCCCTTAAGCAATCTCCTCAGCTGGAGCTGGTCTTACTTTTCACAGTCATCTCTCCTTGCTTTTTTTTCCATCAGCGTTTCTCAATCGATCCAATGCCCTGCTTATGAGTTACCGCAACGGTGTCCTGAAGGACTTATCTAGGGCAGCTCAGCATGATGAGCTGTACACCGCCAATCTAAGTAAACAGTTTTAGATTTCAAGCCCTGTATGAAAACACAGCGTACGCTGGTATCTAGCAAGGTGGCCTAAGGTGTTACGAAGTAGCAGATTTCTCCTATTTTTCCGAAAACAGCATCAAAGTCATGAGAGCGGTCAGCAGGTATCAGAGCCTGTGCAGAGTATTGCAGAACAAATGATAAGCCTAACCGGCTGATGGAAAGTGTAAATAAATCTAGAAGCTCTCACTGAACACTACAAAGACACGTCATTAACCAAATTGGCTCTTGCTTTAACAAAATTTGGATGAAAAGATCAAGGTGATTTTGTATATCAAGTCACAGCAAGAGAAAAATATTCTTTAGACATTCCTTTAGTCGTATAAATCCATAATTAAGTAAATAAACCAAAATAAATCTATATTTCTTTCATATCTATTTCTGCAGTATTAAAATAAAACAAACTGTTACCTTCTTTTTTCTTGGTGCAGGTACTGGGGTTTCTAGGCTCAACTCTCGTTCTCTTGGTGAGACCTTGTCTTTAACCGCACTGCTCTGCGTGGCCTGACAAAACAGGAAATTATCAATCCTAGGTGATTAAGTCATCTATGAGTCAATAAAATAAGTTAGCAGCAACAGACCTTTGCATCCTGACATGCTTGGCTGAAAACATGAAAGAGGAAGTGAAATGTGGGCATTGCAGAAATTACAATGTCCCCAGAATCTACAAATATAGGTTAAGAACTAATAGGCAGCAATTTTAATTCTTCTTAGCAGTGATTACACTCCATGGATTAAAACATGCTCTTAGCATTATATGATTAAATGTTATTTAAGAGTTTTGATTGTTAAACATATGAAGAATATATATACTATATATACTGTCTCACTATATCCTTCTCTTGGGAAGAATTTTTTTCACTGGTTATTTGGTGAACATCAGTTTTGCCACAGGTCCTCAGTTGCACTATGGTCTGGACCTTGACTGATCCATATTAACACAACCAGCATCTCGGATACATACAACTCCTTTCTAGTCGTACTTATGGTACGAAATACCAGCAATGCCCTGGTTTCTATCCATCCATCTTTTCCTCAATCCTGCCCAATCCCTGCTGATTAGAAGCATCACCAATGCCTCATGCTACCACCACCGTGCTTCATTGTGTGATAATGATCTAAAAGTGATGTCTTTTGGCAAACCCGATAAAAGATTTCATGTTGCTTGACACCCTTATGGTTATGGGTTGTCCTGTGAACAGCCTCACCCATCTAAACTGTGCTGAACTCTCCAGCTCCTTGACCTCTTTGCTTCTATGTCTAATAGATTAAACGGCATGTTCAAAGATTGGAATTGTTTTAATAAGCAAATGCTTATGCAAGTCACTTAGCATGAGATCGTGTGCTAATTAATTATTAATATAATTAATAAATTTGAAATGAAGGGGGGCACGGTTTCTTAGTGGTTAGCACGTTCGCCTCACACCTCCAGGGTTGGGGGTTCGATTCCCGCCTCCGCCTTGTGTGTGTGGAGTTTGCATGTTCTCCCCGTGCCTCGGGGGTTTCCTCCGGGTACTCCGGTTTCCTCCCTGGTCCAAAGACATGCATGGTAGGTTGATTGGCATCTCTGGAAAATTGTCCGTAGTGTGTGATTGTGTGAGTGAATGACTGTGTGTGTGTGCCCTGCGATGGGTTGGCACTCTGTCCAGGGTGTATCCTGCCTTGATGCCCGATGACGCCTGAGATAGGCACAGGCTCCCCGTGACCCGAGGTAGTTCGGAAAAGTGGTAGAAAATGAATGAATGAATGGATGAATGAAAATTTGAAATGAAAAAAAAAACTCTGCAGTGTACATTAACACATTCTTTATATACTGTACCTTCTGAAAGACACAAGGGAGAAATGTAAAAGATTTAAGGAAGAAGATTTGGTTAATGCTTGATAATTTTGCTGAGTTTGACTGAATAAAGCAATCACAGAGCTTTTGCATACATGCTGTAGCTTGCAAAATAGCTGTTTAGTTTAAAAAAAAATCTGTACGTGAACAAACCTATTTATACCTATTTATATACTTGCCATAAACGGTTATACTGCATCAGGAAAGGCTGGGAAAGAGGTTTTAAGCCTCTGACTGGATGATAGATAGATATATAGGACATTTAGGTCATTCCAGGTTACTTTGCTTCATTTACAGTACCAACAACACACTGGAATCATGGATGATAGCAAAGGGTATACAAATACCCAGACCCACAAACAAACAACACAAAAACATGTGTACCTTCTTCTTTCTGGGAAGTGGAGTGGGTGCTTTTGGTGTTGGAGAGGATGTTGACATGGTATCTGTATGCACTATGTCTATGTGGGCCTCCTGGGAACAAAACAATAAGTGCAAAGAGTTCACATGAGCTCAGCGGTCTCTAATGACACTGCTTACGAAGCACATCTATGGCACAGGTAAGTACTGAAGCTTAATATCTGCAGGAAAATCACAAAACGAAGCCATATTCGTCACACAAACAAGGTAGACATTGTCAGGGGTTATTTTGGCCATAAGATATTCCCAAGCAGGCAGTGTGGCTCTGTAGTAAACTGTATGTTGTCTATCTTTTTAAAACGCTGGAACAATGAGTTCCTGTTTTTATATTAATCTTGCTCTTATCAATGCTGTTTACAAGCATCGTTCGGGTCTGTGTCAGCAGAACAGATGCCCACATCTTATGCTTCAGTGTGCCATCACCATATTGTCAATTCCCTGTGACTTTCCTTCATCTACCTTATAATTATTAAGCTACTATTAAAATATAACAAATGTATTTTTCAGTGTGAATATATAAGTCCCTCAATGCTCATATATATATATATTATAATAACCGTAATAGTTGACAGTTTCAAATAACACTCACTGGACTGGAGGAGATGCTTGTTGCATTCACTGTGAGTCATTTATATCAATACTATAGTTTCTCAGATGAACATTTTTAAGGTGGACTGAGTGGCGTTTACAAACCCAGGAGGTTGAATCAGTTATATTATGCCTACAAGTTTAAAGGCCTTCTGTAGAAAACAGAATTAATGTGAAATTGTCTAGTTATGAAAATGTATTAAATCACCTCTGGTGTATTAAATCACCTCTGGTGTACAATAACTACTGATTATATGATTCAGCACTTTGGTTACTTTGTCTAACACCCTGACCGTCTAGAAGAACATTAGTGTGTGTCAGCACCCACTTTGACCATGATGATGTTTGAAAGCTTGAATTTGGGTTGCTCCTGTCCTCCATCTGGCTCAAAGATGGTGCTGTAGTTCTCAATGAGCCTAGCCATGATCTTATTACAGACATCCTGCTCCTGGATGCCTTCAAAACAAGGGGACACACTGAGGAAGAGAACAGAAACAGAACACCGTTAAACTAATTACGCTACTGCAAACCGTGCAGAGAGACAAACAGCTCCCTGTCAATAAACATTCAAGTGATGGGGGCTTTGTGCTGAACCGGATCATGGTTCAAGGAGAAATAATGCAGAAAAGGCATTATACCTTTTATGAGGTATAAATTTTTTTTTTATTTATATGTGACCTGATTATTTTTGGATTACCATGTCCTACAGAAAAGCATTCATTTCATATTCTGCTTGCTAAAACCACAGACACTAATTTCAATAATTACTGGGAAAAAGAAGCATTTTTAATGCTACTCTGCTGAAAACAGACATTAGTCGGAGCCATATAATAACACTAAGCTTGAAACGGTGGATTATTTAGCAATAACGTTATGTCAACAATCTTAATTATGCCTATAGCTCGAAATCTTCTATGCTGATGACGTGAGCTTAGAATAAAAACAAGCC
This sequence comes from Tachysurus vachellii, assembly GCF_030014155.1. Classification (NCBI taxonomy): domain Eukaryota; kingdom Metazoa; phylum Chordata; class Actinopteri; order Siluriformes; family Bagridae; genus Tachysurus; species Tachysurus vachellii. Next base: position 24,686,408 of record NC_083465.1, read on the forward strand.
TACAGCTAACAAAACACATCTCATCTTTGATGATCTATGATGATATTACAATAACTCATGTCCATATGCCAAGCCAATTTACAACAGCATGCAATTTGGGGACTACTGGGGCTTTGTGTAATGGCTGTTTTTAAGATTACAGCATTTGAAATGCTTTCCCATTAATTATATAGACTGTACAGTGCAGTGGTTTTTGTAAGCAAACTAGATAATTTTGTAGGAAAATAACACTATCTACATTAAGAGGTTTGCAAGTAGAATATGAAGGTCATTTCTCTCTCTCTCTCTCTCTCTCAATAATAATCTTATTAATAACACATAACTTACAACATTTGGATGACTTGGGATGACTAAGCTGAAGAACCGTGATAGCTTGGCAGTACAGGGACTTGAACACACAACCTTCTGCTTGCCGAATCAAAGCCTTAACCACAGACCCACCACTGAGAATTGATTACATTGCTTAAATTACTTTTTTCTTTCCTTCTGCTGCTCCTGTTATCGGACGCCACAGGGGATTTGCACAGGTTTTACGCCAGATACATTTCCCAAGACAACCCTCCGGAATACATATATAACCGAATGTACCCTATTAAAACACTGCACTGAGTTATTACAAGTTAATTGTATTAGATGTGGTGGATCATGAAAGTTTTGTATCAAAGATATGAAGGTTGGTGTTCAAATCCCAGCATCACCAAACTTCCCTTGAGCAAGACTGTACAGCTTGGTTGTGTCCTGTGTTTAGTAAAAGTACTGGGTTATGTTCAATTACAGTTCTTCATTGTAAATATGGTTACAGTTGTTTACTGTAGATTTAAAAGTACTCTACTGGTAATTTTACTATTGGTAACTTTTACTCATTTCCGACTGGTTTGTCAGTAAATTACTGTAAAATCCACAATATATTTTTGTACTATTGTCTCTGATAGGAATTGGCAAGCAAAAAGGATTAGCAATATTTAGCACTGCATAAATACTGCACTGTACAGTGTCGTTGATAGCTTGATCTATGAGAAGTGCCATTTTTACCACCCATACATGACAGCACAACTGTCTAGGTGTCAAGGATGGTGTGTGGAATTTTACATCCAGTATGTACCCACTCGCGCAGGACACATGGGCACATGCATGGCCAACACAATAACTTTAAACTGCTCACTGACATGTAGCGGAACATTTGACGCCTAATAATGCTGACATTGTCCTCTGCAATGTTTCTAGGCAAAACAGTGTCCTGGGTCACTGTGACTCTTGACACATGGAGCCATCATTTGTTAGCCTAAAATTAACAGCTGAGTAATTTAGGGTCATGACTTTACATACAGTATGCTTGTGACGAACACTAGGCCTTTAAGACTACAAGTGTGTCACATGAATGATTGATGGAGTTTGGTTTTGGGTGGAATCAGTAATCACTAATTAACAGTAGATACATATATAAATGTATTTGTTTTAAAAAAGCATATTTTTAAATAAAGCTACTATACTTTTTTTAAAATCATGAACCAAATGGGAATCTCTAGGTCTGTGTTTTACTAGTTTCTCATCCCTTATGTTTATCATTTGTCTAATTTTGACCCTGAGCAGGTCTGTCTGTTTGGGGAAACGTTGTCTCGACTGGTATACTGACGACGCTTACTGGCATAATCCAAATAAACATTATTTGAGCACAAACTCGCTCCCTTTCCTATATAATACAAATACAGCTGTTATCAGAAATCATAGCGTAACACACAGTAATATTAAACATGTCTCAGAATCGTATGATGCAGACAGTTATTTACTAATTCTGATTTTTATTGTGTGCAAATTAATATTTTATTTTTATTTATGTTCTAGCGTCAACTCCTGGCAAGTCTTTATAGCATCATCTGGAGAAATGCTAAGTGGACAAGATCCATTAATCATTCAGGGTGCATCTTTGCTAAGCATCTATCCTTCAGGCAGCCTGCTTATTATGTGATGACTAACAAGACAACATGGATAGTCCTGTCTTGACTAACTGATGTTAATAAAAGGTCATTCTTGTTGTTAATGATGATGCTTGGCTTTAAACCTCGTTAGAGTTTCATGTTGGATGTGTGTAGTAAAAAATGGTATGAATACCAATAAAGGCTGTTCAGGCTGTTAAAGGCTGACAAACATAAATCTTCTCTAAAATATATCAATCTGGCAATAAGGTCTTCTTCTGTGAAGTAGTGACTCAGCAGTGCTTGTAGACTCACTGGAAAACATTAGGGCCAAACACCGTTGCCAGGTTGAATGCAGTCATCCGGTTGTGGCACTGCTGCTGTTCCACCTGCGTGAGGAAGTGGCATAGGTAGCGCAGGATGCTGTAATGAACGTCTGGTAACTTTCGCAGGGGTTCTTGCATGTTCTTACAGAACTCATCATCTTTGGATTCTGTACATAAAAACACACAACGGCTGAGATTATAGAGATGAATGGCATGGTAAGACGTCCTCCCGCCCAAGCAATAAAAACACTTTATCTTTTACAGATTAGGATTAAGACTAGTATAAATGTCAGGAAAAGGAAATAGGAGGTAGTGTTGATGTGGGTTTTGTAATTGGGTGAAATCTGGACAAGGAAATCAGGAAGGCTGATTCAGAGTTGCTGGGAAAATAAAGAGATCTGGGGATTTACAAGCTATGGTATTGTGTGTGTGTGTGTGTGTGTGTGTGTGTGTGTGTGTGTGTGTGGATGGGGTTATAAATGCATGTTTAATCACACTTGAGTCAGACTTTTCACAATCAGATAATGAAGTGTAGCACAGAAATTCAGCATCAGATTCTGTATGTGACCAAACCGGTAAATCGGGAATTAACGACTGGGACATGCCCAGTGTTCCTATTTTATTTAAGAAAAATATTTATTTTATGTTTGTTTGTACGGTTGCTTGCTTGTTGGGCAGTACCAGGCTGTAGGAAACATTTGGTTATATGAGTAAATTTAATCTAGATTTACTGCTTTTAGAAGTCAATGAATGCCAGAAGACAACAACTAGTCAATAAATCAGGATCACTTTAATTCTGGACTGTCACTGTCACTTCAACTCTGGACTTGCACAGCACAGTGCCACTTTATACACTATATACACTATTGACACACCATACTGCACCTGGACATTCTAAGGACACTTTAACTCTGGACTTGCACAGCACAGTGCCACTTTATACACTATATACACTATTGACACACCATACTGCACCTGGACATTCTAAGGACACTTTAACTCTGGACTTGCACAGCACAGTGCCACTTTATACACTATATACACTATTGACACACCATACTGCACCTGGACATTCTAAGGACACTTTAACTCTGGACTTGCACAGCACAGTGCCACTTTATACACTATATACACTATTTACACACCATACTGCACCTGGACATTCTAAGGACACTTTAACTCTGGACTTGCACAGCACAGTGCCACTTTATACACTATTTACACACCATACTGCACCTGGACACTTTAAGGACAATCTTTAAAAACCATACACATTTATGTTATATGTATATTTCTGCATATGTATATACATTATTTCTCCATCTATATTTTCATATTTTTATATAGTTTTTATATAGTTTTCTTATATAGTTTATACTTTTTTTATTATTCTATTATTATTATTTTTTTTTGCTTTTTTTATACTTTTTATTCTTATACCGGACAGTTGCATAAAGCATTTCACTGCATGTCGTACCCTGTATGTATGTGTATGTGACAAATAACATTTGATTTGATTTTGATTTGTAACTACTCTGCCCCTCACTTGACTCATTTTCCCCTTCGGTAGCAGACTATTATCTTAGTTGCAGCTGTTATTGTTCTACATTATTCACAGCTAACGTCCTGCTGACTTTAACCAAACTGCGTCAAATGAGGGACTCCGATTCCCGCTCTGCAAGAAAGCATGACCGGTCTAATCCGATATCTTGCCCTGATTTCCGAGGGAAATTCCAAGATTCTGTCACATGTTGACATTATCACTTGCACACTGAGTGGCAAGTACTGACTAGTGAAACGTTACCTGTAGCTATATATTTTGTCACATCACACAAACACAGCTTTCATTTTCGCTGCCTTAGCTGCCAGGCGCACCGTCTGTGCAGGATGTTCATGCAGGCATGTGTGCGAGACAGGGAAAAAGGGAGTGAGGACGAGAACGAGAGTGGCACTTTCAGGTCATCAGGACAGGGTGTTAAAAATAGAGTCTGAACTTCTTTTGGATACACTCTCATGTGCACTGAGAAATAAAACACGCAGGAGTGTGCTGCTATGGCAAAACAAGGTCTCTAAAGCTTCTCTAAACGTACCTAAGCGCAATCTAATGCTAGTGTGAACATCTGTCAAACACACTAAGTCCTTTTTATGTATATGATGTTAATGAATCATTACATCTGACATTAGATCTTGCACCAACGGAAAGCCTACAATATCCTTTAATAAAAATTTATTATTTGTTAACTGGCATTTTGTATTGATATCAATCATATATCAGATCGTATCAGTGAATTCTGGTTTATTGTACTTTATTGCTGCCAGCTTTATTATGAGATTATATTAGATTATATTATTAACTATCATATTTGACTTAAAATCAGTACCATTTTGTGTCCATAGTGATGTGCATTCCTACTTTTCCCAGACACTCTTTTCTAATATGGACAGAGCATCATTACACTTTATCCTGATCTCTATCACTATTACAGCCAGGTTACCTTTCTGTAATATATCCACTGTCTCTGAGCCTAGACAAAATGGTTATTTGCTTACTTCAGCTATACCCAAGAGCACTCTATCAGCAAAACAAATCTGCCCTAAATGCCTCTGAACTTCCTCAGTGGGTAAACTGAGCACTTTGTCCACTTTTCTACAATATAGACATGGCTAAGCCTCTGGTGAGTGAATCTTTTGTTTGTGACTCTGAATCATGAGGGATGAAAGAAATCCCTCTATTCGATTTACAGTAATCAAATGAATATGCGACTTTTAAGAGATTAAATGTTTTAACATTTACGGAAGGGGCCTTCAGGATCGAGGAGTTTGTACTTTTTGGTTTCTCGGTAACGAGATATATTTTGTGGAGCAAAACAATGTAATGTGGGAAAAAAGAGAGCTGTCATAACACAGTAAATGTTACAGTAAATGGTATTATAAATGAATAAACATTATGCTGTTGATGTTTTCTAATAAATACAAAAACTATATGTGGAATAAAACATCTCAGGTTGAATCGATTTCTGCCTCGTTGTTGATTATTTTGTTTCGACAGCATTCTTAAGTGTTTTATTCCTTACCAAATGTTGATTAAAATGATTTTAAGGCCAGTGGTTATGGGAAACCTCTTGATCTTTATGGGGTTTTCCAATAAGATGATGCACACAACACACCCCTGAGTGACTACATCACTCCACCGTACATGCCCTGTTCAGGTGTGATGCTGAATGAGTACGTTGCTCACCGTTATGCAGCCGAATGAGTGCGTTGTGAATGGAGGAGTGAACGAGGCCCTCAGGAAGCTCTCTCAGGTATAGCTTCAGCAAGCTGGCCACGGTGCAGACCTCAGCCTCCTGCTCGAAATCCACCTCCTCTCCCCTGTCCAGCCTCTGCTTCAGACTCTCCACGGCACGCACGCTAGCGCTCACACGGAACAAACCCTCCTGCTGCAGCCCTGACAAATGACATACAACATAGAATGATTTTATTATTTCAACCTTTTCACTGATCATGCAGCTTCAAGCAGAGGCACTAATACACCATACTGTAATGTTTAGTGTAAGACACTGTGTCATACTGCCACCCAGAGGAGGTAAAGAAGAACTGCAGCTTTCTGCAGTGAAAGAAAAACATATTTTACAGCCCTATTAATCATGAATTAAATAGTAATGCATTAAAAATTAAACCTGAGTGTTAAGATGCACTTAATGTGCATTTGGGGAAAAAAAATGATCATATCAATAATAACATAATATCCTTTATTAATTATGCTCCTGAGAGTTCATTCCATGTTTTCAGGTTAACTCCCACAAAGCAATTATCAGCAGTTAGGATTTTATTGTTGAGTTGGTGTTTGCTTAAATATTATTTGTCCCAGTTCCAGTGTTCACATCCATGGCTTCAAACAGAACTAATAACTCACTGTAAACACTACCGGTCACATTCATTTACACTAGATCTGTTATGCAATTGTTTATGTCCAATCGAATCTGGCATGCCAAGCATTATTTACTTTGAGATATTACTGGTCAACATAACAATATGCCCTGCCTACCAGTTCACATATTGACAAACCCTAATGGTCAAAGTGCAGGCTGTGTAAATCAATAAAAGGAGATGAAAGCTTGTATTTACTGAGAAAATATATGTACTCAACATCATGTTTTGTCTTGCAGGATGTATTTATGTTAAACTATGGTTAAAATCAGGGTTAGATCATAAATGCAACAAATCTTTTTTAATGTTTGATGTCTTTGAGATCATCGTACTATAACACTCTTTAAAATACAACTCATTCTGTAGAGTTTTTTTTTTTATCTTGGGGCCTATGTCCATACTTCTTAAAAGCCAGTTTAGAGATCAAATACACATATGTGGCTATAATCATTTCTACAATATACTGAACATATTATATAATTTGCGATTTTCAATTCATTGTAATTTATTTGTATAGCACTCGAAGCAGCTTTACATAAGTATGGAAACAAAAATTGTTGCAATAAGTTGCTATTTTATCTTTAACTGTTTTCCCTAAGGGCACGGTGGCTTAGTGGTTAGCACGGTCGCCTCACAGCTCCAGAGTTGGGGGTTCGATTCCTGCCTTGATTGGCATCTCTGGAAAATTGTCTGTAGTGTGTGAATGAGAGTGTGTGTGTGCCCTGTGATGGGTTGGCACTCCGTCCAGGGTGTATCCTGCCTTGATGCCCGATGACGCCTGAGAGGCACAGGCTCCCCATGACCCGAGGTAGTTTGGTTAAGCGGTAGAAAATGAATGAATGAATGTTTTCCCTAATGTTCAAGCCTGAGGTGAAGGTGGTGAGGAAAAACTAATTGAGATGATATGAGGAAGAAACCTTGAGAGGAACCAGACTCAGAAGAGAACCTCATCCTCATTTGGGTGACACTGGACAGGAAATAACGTCAATGTAAACAATGTCCTAATATGCATGTAAGTTGTGTGTAAATGTTTTTGTAATCCAAACAGAATTTTAAAATTCTTGCCAGGTTTATAGTAAAGTTATAATGATGGAGATTTTCTTTGCACTCATGTGTGTATGTTGATAAATTGCATTTAAAAGCACGGCTTTTACATATGGTGACGCCCACAAAACTCCATAAAAGGTAAATCTAAGTGAGAGCTGAAAACGCCAATGATGACTGAATGATTAAAAAAGGTACAACAAACATGTAGAATGTGGTAGCTCAGTGGTTAAGGTGTTGGGCTACTGATCAGAAGGTCATGGGTTCGAACCCCAGGTCCACCAAGCTGCCACTGCTGGGTTCCTGAGCAATGCCCTTAACCCTCAGTTGTAAGTCACTCTGGATAAGGGTGTCTGCTAAATGCTGTAAATGCATGTGTGACATCATTCAGTAACGTAGCTAAGACGCTGCAGTGCATTACGGACACTTTAATTCTTGGTCCTTTACTAGAGTGCCATTACTTTTGTCTTAAACTGATATCTTTGTCTTAATTTATGTATTTGCTTTAGATTGCTTTCTTTTAGTCAGTAATATAGACATGCAAATGTTTAACTGATTATTTATTACAGTTAAGCAAAAGCATGCTTTCTTCAAACAGTAATAGCAACTGTAATATAACCTGACTAATATACAATATTTAATAAGTGCATGAGTGGCTTTTATCCAAAATCCACCCCTTAAACCAGACCCAGACAAGTGTAAGTTTTACTGAGCTAATAATACGATTCCTAAATAATATTACTGAAGGTGCTGATGTTGGTGGAAAGGATCTTAAGATCTGAAAGAAAATGAAAGGTATATATAAATGCAGCAGTGCTGATAGTTTATATTTTATATTCGATATATTGTATAAAAATTTAAATCATCGTGGTTGCAAATTAAACAGCATTTTAAACAACAGTTTGACTTTTACTTCCTGTTGCTTTTTTCTCTGTATGTAAAATATCATTCTGATTACTAATTATAAGGCCTGTCATTAGTTTAATTTATTTATTATGAATACTCTCCACTTTACTCACCATGCTGTCTGAGATACTCCACCATGCTCCTCATCACCGAGGGCACGCCGTCCTTCACCAATCCCATTTTGCTAAGCTCCATCAAGGACACGCCGAACACCCTCTGACCTTTCCTCTGACTATCTCCAGTGGTGGCAGAAGTCGGCAGATTCTTCAACACCGGCAGTTGGACCATCCTCTTCATGTCCTCCCTGATCTTGATCTGCACAGATGTTTTGTTGTGCTTAGAGAAACACAAGAGAGGAGAAAAATTAACCACGGGCACGGCTGTCCTCGGCCACATCATCGCAATTCCTGCGCTCCGGATCGCTCTCTTGTGAGTCTCTACAGGGACGTAAGGCTGTGTCTAATGTGACAAAACAGAACACCGTGGCTTAGAGAGCGAAGGGAGTGAGCTAGTTCCAGCAGGGACACCCAGGTCTGGTTGCTGTGCACCTGTAGCTAAGGGAGTCGGCTAAAGCAAGCAAAGACTTATCTTAAGGAAAGATAGGTGACAGCTACAGCGAGCATGGACTTATCACACTGATATGACAGCTGACTGAGCTTTTATGGACAGAGTAATCATACCACTTAGGAATATTCTCTTTGGGGAATACAGAATTTTTATTTCTTTTTTTTTAATATAACCTGCCTAAAACACAGGCCTGTGCAAATGATCCTCCAGGTAGAACAATGAACAATTGGCTTTGTTAGGAAGCAAGAAGTGAACTACTGAAGCAAGAAAAGAAAAGGTCAAATCCCTACAAAGTTGCCACTTGATTGTATACAATTACATTTACATCACGTGCATCAGCCAAATACGGCCGCACTTTCTTTTGTATACAATTATTGACTGTAGCCCTTAAATACTCATTGTATTCATGTATTCATAAATTTTCTACTCCTTTTTACCAGATCGATCAGTGAAAAGCTACGACTACTGACCAGACATGATCCGTTGGATGTTGGCTGTTAAACATTTCTATAAAACACTTCAGAGCTGTTTTATGGGGTCTTATGATGTGGACACATTTTTAAACCTTGTACGTTGTTCGTATTTTTGTTACTCAGCCAGTGTTCGTGGGTCTGCTGGACCCGCTGAATTTTTGGGTTTTTAATTCAACACAATCAAAAATATTATGTTAAAATACTCTACAGATGTTTACTTCATCCCAATTACAAGCAATATAAACAGCATATATGGTTATTTGCCCTTTACCTTAATTACATCACATTTTTGATTAAAGTGCTACTCGATTTTTTGTTGTTTTTTAATAAAATGTAATAAAAAAAGGAAAATCAATTTTAATCAAGTTATGAGTGGAAAAAAATCAACAAATTTACAAGGAAGCAAAGTTTTTCAAAACTATTGATGTTTATGAATATGGATCCCACAGACCCGAACACCATACAAGGGTTAAATTCATAAATACATATAGTTTACCAACACGTTTTAAATCTGTTCGTGATTAGGCTTAGATTATGTGGAGCACCCACTCTATGTTAGTTGTTGGTATAGAAAAAAATAATGTTGGCAAAACAAGACCAAGCGCATTAATATAAAGCTATGATCTAAATTCTAACCGGTTTTCTGTAAGTCCTGCTATAATAGAAATCCGTTAAGACTTTACAAAAAAGTGCCTGCATAATCCTGCACTCTTACTGGATTTAATACTTACTATTAATATGAACTCCTTCGACTCTATGAACCTTTAATACACGTTAGAACATGGTTGTTAATTAGTGTATTAATTAAATCAAACATGCTCTATAAGAAAGAATATGAACGTGCACAGACATTTTGACATTATGCCTTAAAGCATCACTAACGCATCATTCATGTATTAGTGCATGATGGTACTCTTAATCTGTGCCCTAGTGAACCAGGATCGATTTATTCACTGATAAAGGCTCAAAACCACTGGATAAAGGCTTCTGCCAAATACTGTAAATATAAATGTAATGTCAGTCCACTCACAACATTCACAACACAAAATACAGCATATACACAACAAAAATATCCCCAGATGAGATCTGATAAGAAAATATATCGAATGCAGAAAAGAAAAAAAGGTCAGCATTTTAAAATAGTATACAGGATATTTATGTTTTCATTTATCTTCAGTAAATGCTTTATCCTGATCAGGCTCATGCTGGATCTGGAGTCTGTCCCAGTTACACTGGCTGTGAAGCTGGAATACACTTTAGAATGGAAACTGGTTCATCACAGGGCACCATGCGCAGACATACACACACACACACACAAACACACACATACACACACATACACACACACACACACACAAACACACAAACGCACGCGCGCGCGCACGCATGTTTGTAAATGTGTTGAATGTGCACCTTCTTGGACTTTTTATACTAGCCTGGTAAAACTACACACATGTATACACAAACGCGCACACACATGCATACACTCACTCACACACCAGGCGCACACACACAAACACACACACACACACAAGCATGCGCACGCACATGCACACTCACACACACGCACGCACAAACGCGCAAACACACACACACACACACAAGCATGCGCACGCACATGCACCCACACACAAGCATGCGCACGCACATGCACACACACACGCACGCGCAAACACACGCACGCACGCGCAAATAGACACACATGCAAACACACGCACTCGCAAATACACACACACACACACACATGCACACAAGCATGCCCACGCACGCGCACACACACTCAGAAAACCAGGAATTTACACTTAAATATTCAGGACATTTCAGCCAAATGAAAAATAATAAGATTTGTTCATTCTGACGTTTCATTTAGAAAAGCTACAAACCTGGAATTAGCCTGTTAGCTCCTGTTTTTATTTGCTATTTAAAGGTGTTAAAAATCCCCAAATCCCCCGTTTTAACTCGTGACATTCTTCACGGTCCTTCCTGCAGTTTATTATCCGGCTTCGAGTCGTAATAAAGCCTTTATAAGCGAAACAGCGCTCATAATAATCTATATATTAAAAAAAAAAAAAAACACGTTTCACTACTGAGTTTTTAACTGGATGCTGTCACGCGCTGCCCAGCGGCTTCCATGGTAACTGTAGGATTTACGTTTGATCATCAGGCTTTCACGTGCCGCTTTAAAGGTACCTAAAACAGCACGCGCGCACTAACACCTATGATGTTAAGAGTTTAGGGGATTATTATTATTGTTGTTGTTATTGTTGTTGTTGTAATAGAACAAGACGTCAAATTGCATGTCTGCAGATTCCTCACTCTGATCAAAGGCTCCATCATTTCACATAGACACAGTGACTCCCCAAAATCACACAGACACAAAATTCCTTTCATGACTCATTGTATATTTACAAGTCATTTTGTATGATTGCAACCACCTTGAGTTGAAAACAAGCTTTCAGTCAATTAACTCCTTCGACTTCAAGCTATAAATCCTAAACCGTACACTTTAAAATCTGATTCTGAAAAGATGTGATTTAATTATGTGAACTTATTTCTTCTTTTTAATTCCAATTATCAAGACACATTTTGGATGGACGTAAAACAAAGCATCAAATGGATCTTCAGAGCTTCACTGATCCTGGAAGGTCAAGGAGATATGATAAGGACATCAGAAATAATGCTATCGCTATTGTGCTCATTAAACCTTAGATCAGAAGCAAGCGGTCGGGATTAAATGACCGTAGTCTGTAGATCCCGAGATGCAGCATGAATTTCTAACAAAATAGCTAAAGCAAAGAGATGCAATATTGCACTTTGGTACAAATAACATTAAACACGGAATATACTATATAACTGAATGCTAACTCTGAGATGTTTTTTCTATTCACTGCAGCAGCTTCCTCATAAATACATAACTGACTCACAAACCACTGTTTAGTTACATCTAGGAAACTAACCACTCACCAGGCATTTCCTTGACAATGCTCTTTAATTACTAATGGCCCTTTCTTCATTGTTTCCGATAGACGTGTCGATTGCTCTACCGTTCCTCCCCCACCTGCTGTGAAAACTCAAACCTCCTTTACCAGCTGCTATTGACATGCCTGATCTCTCGCACTGAGCTGACTCAAACAGATGACTAGTGCTACCACCGTGTCTTAATCATCTATCCAAACAAACAACCAAAAGCATTGTGGGTATTCTGTACCTACTAGACAGGGTTTCCCAATCTTTTTGCAACCAAGGCTGAATTTACATGTATAAAATAATCAGCTGACCCTGTTCAACTAATAAGCACATTCATTAATCATTTTTTAATCATACATTTTCAAAGATTATGATTATGTTATGGTTGACATTTATGCTTTTTTTTTAAGTTATCGAGCTGTACATTAAGTCCATTCTATGTATGTAGCCTGTTAATTAAACCAAGACTCGACATATACATATAATTAGGGATGAAAATCAGCACGTCTTTGGACTGGGGGAGGATACCGGAGTAAGTACCTGAAGAAAACCCCTGAAGCACACAGAGAAAATGCAAACTCCATGTACACAGAATCCCAACCCCAGTGATGTGAGGCAGATGTTCTAACCTCTAAGCCACTGAAACCTGACTATTATTGAGATTGTTGTAATGAAATGCATCTGAAATGTAATATTCTGACCTTGCACACAAAAGTATTTAATAAACTAGAAATTTCAGTAGGCTGAACAGGCTAAACAGACATTTAAGTAGCTTTGAAAGCTACATTGTACTTCTTCTGCATTAGAGATACTTATATTTAGAACATTACTCGGTTAGCTTTAATAAGCTTAATAGTCAATAAGTATGTTATTTGTGACTCAGCAGTAGTTTGTTTAATCATTTGTGTATCACACTGACAGACGTCCTCATGCAGAACGACATACATTTTTATCTCATTTCATACAACTGAGCAGATGAGTGTTAAGGGCCTTGCTCAAGGGCCAAATAGAGGCAGCTTGATGGACCTGGGGGTTTGACTTTACCATCTCCCGATCTGTAGTCCAACACCTTAACCACTGAGGTGGAGATATGGAGCTGATTTCTGAGAATGTGTACAAGCGATGCACAAAATGACCACCGAATGCCACATTCAGTATGGCTATTCAAGCACTAATATAATTGTTTTTGTGGAATTGCCCTGGATTTAAATACAACATGACACATAACAATACTATAATGGATTAAAAAGTACAGCATGCCAATCTCTGACAAGATTTTTTGTGTTAATGACTTCAAAAGTCACAAACAGAGAAGCTGGTGATATAAATGAGTAAAATGTTAAGAGGAACCAGCTTGTTTCATAAACACGTCAAAAGTAATTAGAAATAGATAAAAAAATAATAATAGATCATTCTTTAATAATTGAAAATGTGCTATATTGATGTATAAGCAATCTAATTGGATAATAATCAGCGATGTGTGGTGTGATGTAGAATGACAGCTATAACAGTTCTTAGATAACAGTCTTATACAGTATATAGATTCCATGGCTGTTTTTTTGTGGACCTGATTTTGACATGCATTTGAGCATGTACTTTGTACCCAGCACGTTATGGGCTCAAGTGCTATACAAAATGTGAAAAACAGTGCAATACAAAGACTTTTCAGTTTCACATTAACTCATATGAACTAGTGACCAGAAGGTTGGAGATGAACTCAAACCCCAGGACTGCCAGAGAATTACAGACGCACCCTACGATAGTCGCACCCTACAGCTGACTCCTCTTAAATCTGTCCTCGGCTTTATCTAAGATTTTGTGAAGTTGGGATCAGCGCCCATACTTTTCTACTCTGCATGAGTGTCTGCAAGTCTCAGCATGATCTTTTTTTTCATTCTTAATTTCCCTCTTTCTTTCTGTGTGGGCTGGAGAGAAACTGTTTCAACCCGTGTTGGAGTTCAGAAGACCACCAGTAACAGCTGCACTTGAGAGAACATGATATGTTCATGCCTCCAGAATGGGCTTCAACCACCTACAACAGGACAGCTTTACTACCAAACTTCCTTACTTTTTTTCTTCCATGAACACACAATGACTGATGTTTGGATTGTGTGTTTTTAAAGCTCTGCATGGCCTCTTCTCTCACATTTGCAGAAGAGCACATAAGACTAGAATGAGAAAAAATCAGATGTGAAGTTTTAGGAAAAAAATGTTCCTCCTTAACTTAAATTGTTGCTGGTGTGTCCAAGTGAATGCAAGAGAAGTTTTTCAACAGAGTCCATGAGGGAAAAACTGACCACAGTGAGCAAACTGTCTTTGCCCAAAGTCTTTAGGATGACAGCCAAGAAAAGTGCACATACACAAATTCTCTCCCTCACACACACTTAGAGATGCACATTGCGTACGAGGTTCCTTTTTTTCCTTTTAAGCAATCTATAACATCTTTCTAAACTTTTGCCCCCAAAAGCCCCTCTTGGAAATAAAAGTCTGTCTTTAAAGCTCTGACTCTCTGCCTTAAAAGGAGCTTCTGGCCTGTTGTTTTTTTTGTACTTACACAGATGGTGAGTGCTCCTGCCCCCATTCTCTCACTTCTTCTAGGTGGAAGCTTTAAAGAAAGAGGGATGAATTCCTTAAAATCCCTCCTTCTCTTCTCAAGCAGGTCAAAGAAACATTCCAGAACAAAGCCCAAAGCCAAGAACCACGAATTCAGTCCATCCGTCGTCCATTTGTAGTCATGTGCGGAAGTCTAACAAAGTGTGGACTGAGTCAGAGACAGAGGGGAGTCCCTCAAGTCAGCCTCCTTCTCTGAAAACCTCTACACGGATTAGAGCCTCTAGAACTGAAATCTGAGCTCTGCAGTCCAATTGGCTGGCTAGATATGTCATGTGACCAGAATGTGTCTTTGCCTGGGGGTGAAGTGCTGCAGACGCAACATGTGCCTTTATTCATGTTGCCTATTCACAGTTCAGTGCTGGGGATCACTTAAATATTCCGTTTAAGAGTGAAATAACTCCTTGCACCTCTGTAAATATTGTAACTGTGGCACAATATACAGTATGGATATAATCTATTACACTATTACATTTCAGGCATTAAGCTAAATGTTTCTGTTTTAAACAAGTTTAAAGGTCAACTTTTTAAAGATAGATAGATAGATAGATAGATAGATAGATAGATAGATAGATAGATAGATAGATAGATAGATAGATAGATAGATAGATAGATAGATAGATGTTTCTGTTTTAAACAAGATGAAAGGTCAGCTTTTTAAATTCCAAAGAGATAAATTGATAGATAGACAGATAGAGAGAGAGAGAGAGAGAGAGAGAGAGAGATAGAGAGAGAGAGAATAGATAGATAGATAGATAGATAGAGAGAGAGAGAGAGAGAGAGAGAGAGAATAGATAGATAGATAGATAGATAGATAGATAGATAGATAGATAGATAGATAGATAGATAGATAGATAGATAGATAGATGTTTCTGTTTTAAACAAGATGAAAGGTCAGCTTTTTAAATTCCAAAGAGATAAATTGATAGATAGACAGATAGAGAGAGAGAGAGAGAGAGAGAGAGAATAGATAGATAGATAGATAGATAGATAGAGAGAGAGAGAGAGAGAGAGAGAGAGAATAGATAGATAGATAGATAGATAGATAGATAGATAGATAGATAGATAGATAGATAGATAGATAGATAGATAGATAGATAGATAGATGTTTCTGTTTTAAACAAGATGAAAGGTCAGCTTTTTAAATTCCAAAGAGATAAATTGATAGATAGACAGATAGATAGAGAGAGAGAGAGAGAGAGAGAATAGATAGATAGATAGATAGATAGATAGATAGATAGATAGATAGATAGATAGATAGATAGATAGATAGATAGATAGATAGATAGATAGATAGATACACAAACAAAATTATGAATGTATTAATTTTAATAAGTAAATGAATAAACAACCTAAACAAGAGGCTCTTCACCTCCATGGTTCTTGGACCCTCAGTATATCATTCAGAGCATTTGGTAGACACCCTTTTCCAGGGGTGACTTACACTTATCTCTTTTTTTAATACACAACTGAGCAATTGCTTATCGCTAAATACCTTTCTGGATCTTGACAGAGACAAAAACTTAACATTTATGGTTAAATATTGGCCTGCCTGGTTTTGAACTAATATTTCATTACTAATAATTGATTTGGATCTTAGGAATAATGTGACTCAAGTGCGTCTTCATTTCACTGCAGTTTGTTTCCCGTATATAACTTTGTATGTGACAATAAAACTTGAATCCCAACCTCTACCAATACATCTGAATCATCTGAGATGCTCATATCCCAATTCAGTGATTAATTAAACACATTCTGATGTATATTACCAAACAAATATGAGCAAATTAATATTTATTTTAATAAAATGAATAAATGAAGTGTTTAAATTTAAAGGAAAACATATTCCATTGTTTTTATATATAACAGTGACAGCGATATTGAAATATTTTATACATTATACTGAGTACGCAGGAGGAGGATAACTTACTATACTGATAATATAACTGAATCATATAAGCTATTAAATTATTATATATGAGGCTATTGTAGTTCTGTCTGCGCAAAAAAAAATACAATAATAATAATAATAATAATAATAATTAAGAATTGTTGTTTTGCATGAACAACTTTTGTGTATCTTCAGTCATGATTATGACATCATGAGTGACTGAATAAACCACCGTCCTGAGATTGTAATATTATCACCATCTTTCTTTCTGTGTCTAGTTCCACCATGTTGTCCAGTAATGGCTTGTGGTAAAGAAAAAAATGCAAAGAAAAAAAGAGGTGCAGATTAAAGACTAGAATCGAGTATTTTTTCAGGTTGGACTTAAGCAGCTGGAGTGTTTTCGTAGATGTATCTCTTGATATTGTCTTCTATCCAGTGGTTAAAGGCTGAGACTCGAGTGAACACTGACGGCTTTTTGTCCACGATACAGCCACGTGCACCGAAGCTCACCACACCGTGCACCTCCCAAAGAGAGCCGGTGTCAGCTGATTTGCAGACGAATGGCCCACCTGAGTCTCCCTGATCGAGGAAAAATGGAGGGAGAATTGGTGACAGAAAAAATTATAAAACAAAAGCATAACATATAACTAGTGATCAACATTTAGGTTATGAATTGTAGCTCATTTTCTGCTCATTACTGAGTGCAAAATACTGTAGTTAGATGGCTTTAAAAACTGACCACAATGGTCTGAACAAGACTCCATGGAATTTCATTAAAACAAAATGCCATAATTTGGACCCACTAGTTTAATTAGATGAGGCAACGTGGTCATAATGAATCCGTGGCCACAAACAATTCAGTGGTTTATGTAACAGTGCAATTATGAGTGACAGTGAGAGCTTATGTAACTGCACAAGGCCCCATGAGACTCAGCCTGTCTGTCAACCATTTGTATTTTACAGCCGCAGGTATTACATCACGAAGCCTACACCATTTCTACAGTGATGCTGCAGTATTTCTTGGTTATACTGAAACATGACTGAAATAGAACAGCTCCAAACACTGCTGTATTTTTCCCCTTATATTTAAAAACCTAATCTAATTCTATTTCACTTGCATTTTTAGTAGTGGTCAGTATTTAATAGTAACAGTAACTACAAATGCAGTAGCAGATGTGTATTGAACTAAACATATAGTGTATATTCATTTCCTCCTGTTCCCTCACATACCTGGCAGGCAGATTTAAGCTCATCAGGTGACTCGTACCCTGCACAGACCATCGAAGGTCTCACGCTGTCCCACCAGTACATTGGTTTACTGCAAGTCTCATAGGAGACAATAGGAAGAGGAGCTTGGTTCAGCTTCTTAGCCACCACGGGAAGAATACCGCCTGGAAGACAAATACGGCTTTATTAAAAGCCACTTTGTTATTCCTTTTACAATAATAATGACAGTTTCAGAGAAGTTTGACACCTTTTTCATCTCCCCAGCCGGTGACATAGCAGAAGTGACCAGCAGGCATTAGGGACTCAGGTTTCGGCAGACACACAGGACCGATCTCTCGAGTCATGGACACAGGCTTGGCCAGTCGCACCAGGGCAATGTCATTCGAGAGGTCACTGATCTGGGGGTAGACAAAATCCTTGTGCGAGATGATAGCATTCACAGGAACACACACTTCTGGGAGGTCATCCATACTGGCGTTCATGTGGTGTTTCCCAAAACACATCTGCCATGACTTAGAGTCTGATAGTCTGAAGAGAACAGATAAAAAGTAGAGAATTTTGGATGGATGGATAGGTTGATGAAAAAAGGAACAGTTTGATGGGTGGGTTGATGGATGGATGTATGGATGGATGGATGGATGGATGGTATGTTCGATGGCTAGGTGTTGGATTTATCGAAGCATGAATCAAAAGTGGATAGATACGTAGGTTGATGAATGGATGGATAAGTAGATTGACATGGTGGCAGATGTATGGATGGATGGATGGATGAAATGGGTCATGAGTGAATGGGTTGACAGATGGAATTGATGGTGGAATAATGAATTCAAAGGCTGGTGGAATGGTTATTGCATGAACTGGTGGATGGATTTATGGATAGGGTTGTGGATAAATGGACTGACGGATGCATGTATGGATCGACAAATGATAGGTAAATGGCTTGTTTGGTGGATGGATGGATGCATGCAAAAGTTCACTTATGAGCTAATAGCTGAATAGATATGATGATGGATGAATAAATGGATGCTGTGATTAAAGGGGTGATGGAGGAATTAATGGATTAGTGGACTGGTGAATGTATGGTTGATAGATGGATGTATTAACTAGAAACTGAATTTCTAGACATTGAGCAAAGCTATGAGCTAAGTATTCTCTATATGCTTCCATTTAGGGATTTGAACTGCGTGTGTGTGTGTGTGTGTGTGTGTGTGTGTGTGTGTGTGTGTGTGTGTGTGTGCGTGTGTGTTTTCTTACTGCATGAAACAGTGGGCAGCAGTCAGGACCCATTCCTTATGGATCAATGATCCACCACACACATGTTGGAAAGGCAAAACAGCGAGTTGTTTGACCTGACAGAGACACACAAGCACATCCATGAATCTTAGTAAATTCAGAAAGCTAGCCAATAGTGACGAGTCTCCATGTCTCTTCCTCCGTTCTCACCTGCATAGACACTTGCCATGGCCAGGAATGAGGTATAGCCTCCATTCCGTTCACAATCCTCATCACTGGGGTCACTGGAGCCACTGTTGGAGTCCCACAATCAGCAGGCCAGTCTGTGAGGAAAGAAAATGAATTGTCATACATATCAGAACATATGAATCCAAATGCGTAAGGAGTGCTAATTTAATCTGCTTGTCTTGCTCATACATTCGATTCTTCATATGACGTAGGCTTTAAAAGTCTATCTTTATTACAATTCTTGAGGGATTTCTGTTTATCAGCACAGATTCTTTATGTACAGAAATTTTTGGAACATTTTTGACATCAGGTATCAAGACAAGCTATGGGCAAAAAAAACCCTGAATGATCTGCTCCTAAACATGAGCAAATTCCAGATCCAGTAAATTGCTTATCAATATATATGTATGTATATATGTTAAATGCTATATTTATTTTAACTCCTACATTAACTGTTATGTTTTTCTTTTATACCACTAATTTACTTATTATCCATTTACATTTACATCCAGTTACATTTAATATTGTGCAATATTCATAATACAGGATAATTCAGGTCTCAAGTCTCTAGTCTCAGGTCTCTATCTTGATAATTTAATAAAACCTCCAGCTTCTTACCAACATTTTACTAATAAAACACCAAGCAAAAAGTCATATGACCTGAAGGCTTTCCCATGCTGGAAAACTTACAGCTCATTCCTTATTTTTTAAAGCTGTTACAAAAGAAAACTTGAATATCAAGCTGGAACTACTGGAAAAATATCTGTGGTGCAAAATTATATAAAAGTTACTCGCCAATCTTCACGTTGTCCCACGGGTTGGGTGGCAGAGGTGGCAGGGTGGGAAACACACTGGGATCAGTGGTCCAGTAACCACGGAAACCCTTCTCTTGGCTTGCGTCATTGGTGAGGAACCGCACAGTGGCTTTGTCTCCAGCGACAGTCAGCTTGGGAAGCGCAAATCCGCAGAACTGACCTGGACGAGGGAGAATTCCCAAAACAAGGATTTAAAAAGTTCAAGTCCAGTTTTGACCAGCAGATGGCACTTTATATTGCTAAAGGTGATTTTCCAGCTACTGTGAAGGGTTTTTAATGTGCAATATATTGCTATGATGTGTATACAGAAAGATGGGCATTGAAAGATTACTATGCTTTAGTGACCTTCCTATTTGAGTCAGTTGTGTTCTTGTGATATTCACAAATAAGGGGGAAGTCGTGGCCTAATGGTTAGAGAGTCTGACTCCTAACCCTAAGGTTCTGGGTTCGAGTCTCGGGCCGGCCACGACTTAGGTGCCCTTGAGCAAGGCACCGAACTCCCCCAACCCGCTGCAGCATAAATGGCTGCCCACTGCTCCGGGTGTGTGTTCATGGTGTGTGTGTGTTCACTGCTGTGTGTTTGCACTTTGGATGGGTTAAACACAGAGAACAAATTCTAAGTATGGGTCACCATACTTAGCCATATGTCACTTCACTTCACTTAATATGCATCTGCTCTAACCTTGTGACTTCCCAGCTGCATCAAAGACCTCAACAAAGTCCACACACTTGCCCAGGATGTTAACTGCTTGCACCTCAAAGTGTGTGAAGACTATGTGGAGGTTCTTGGCTGATGGACTGGAGATGCTCCACGTGCAGGCGATTTGGTTTGGATAGTTATCAGGCCAGTTTGGGGACACTAGCTCCCCCTGCTGGCCAGTGAAGTCTCCACCACAGCCAACTACATCCAGAGAGGAAAGAAGAGAGCATAATGGAAAATGGAAAAGAAGTTTGTCTTGTATACATGAATTATGTGAACATGTGCCGTGTGTGTGACTTACTGATATCAGTTGGGTTCACAGCTTTCCATGTGGCATTGAAGCCCGTGTCCACAACTCTGGTATTGCTGGAGAAACGGACGGTCAGCATGTCTCCAGCAGAAACCACATCTCCTGGAGGAGATGCACTGCAGTGTGTTCCTGTAGCAGAAAATACAACAATTTATAAGAAGCTCCATTTAAGTGCACATGGAGTTTACGCATATTTCTATGTTAATGAACATGTACTTGGGCATCCTTGTGAACAGTACATAAAAATGGTATTTTTTATTATAGCTGGAGAAATATATCGTTTCACAGCCCTTAAATAATATTGCAACTTCACAGGTAATTCAGAACTCAGATACTGTAATGACTTAAATTTTACACAAACTCTTAAGTCTCTCTGTGTGCATGGTGGTTATTGTTTTAAGAAGTGGGCACTAAATTAATATAACGTTAATATTAGCATAAAATATATTACATTGAACAGCATTAACTCATTAAAAAATAACAATATTATCTCAACAACACCACATTCAGACCCTGATGTATGAATGTTTTAATTTTTATTCAATTCTTAATCTAGTTTTTTGACAACCATCATTTCTTTTTTATATTCAATATTTTAGATATTTATTTATTTATTTGCAGACATATTTTTTGCATGTTGATTGTACATTGTTTATTCAGTGTTTATGATTTAAATTGACCTTATTGTAATTTATGAAAAATGCTAACATATAAAATAAAATTGAACATTAATAAATAAACTGTATAAATAAATGATTCAAATGAATAAATTAATAATGAATCATTATATAGAGCACTCTTATGTTACTATGTAAATAATGTAATTGTTATTTTATAGCTATGTCTAAATTTCTTGAGCTTTTCCTTATATTTTATATGCATACACTTTTCTTATATCTTAGATCTACATTTACTGAAAACCTCTTTAGAACATTGATAATAAATGAATATTCTCTCTGACCCATACCCCCCCACCCCCCCACCCCCCCACCCGGCATACCCAGAGGGCTGAGGTGGTCTGAGATGGAGACGCTGTCGCTGAGGCACATCTGGCTCTCCTCTAGTGAGAACGAGTCAAAGTGAAGGTGCACGCGTTTGCCTGCAGCCACACGGATGTTCCAGATGCATTTGGCACCGTTGTCATAACTCTCAGGGTAATTCACTGAGGCCAAAACACCTGCAGTGCCAGTCTGTTCCTTTAGTCCACCACAACCAGAGCCTATAAAACAACAGCAATAAGCAGAAGAGAGAAAGACAGAAAGAGCGCTCATTAAATGTTTACTAAACTGGGTAATTAAAGGCAGAAAACAAAATAAAGCAACAGAATAATCTTTTTGAATGCTTGATTCTGATTGGACACAAAATGTTGATTCGTCTGTTGATAAGCGACAGATAAGCTGACAGGCGCTTTTGTACAAATGACATGTTTGTGTGAGTGTGTTCGTATTAGTGTATTGTTGAGTGGAGGATTTTGGGTAAGCACAAATAATGGGCTTTCCAGCCTATATCTTTGACATGCAAACATGGAATTATGGACGCAGATCAGAAGCTAGCGAACGGCTTTTAATTTATCTAGCTGAATGATACAGATATGATACAGCACCCTGGAGCAGCAAGGATTAATGCCCTTGATCAATTGCCCAACAGTGGTGCCTTGGCAGTGCTGGGGCCTGAACCCCATGTTTCCGAACAACAACCCACAGCCTTAACTGCTTGAGACACCACTTTTCTTTGGTGGGAAAAAAACCCCAAAAACAAACAAAAAAACTCTGTATGAATTCAACAGTATTGCGTTTAAACGTAGCAAGCCTGTACAAAATGAGAATTGGTCGTTTGTATGAAATTTGCACAGAAATGTAGAGAATGTATCATTAATATCAGTCTGCAGTGCTAACATACTGATGAGTTGGTAGATATCCTTGCGTATGACGTTCTCGATCCAGGACATGTAAGCAGAAGATCGAGTGAAAACACTGGGCTTTTTGTTCATTATGCAGCCAACAGGCCCGAAGCTGGTGATACCGTGGACTTCCCAGGGGCCAGAGAGGCTGTCCTGACACACAAGGGGACCACCTGAATCTCCCTGTGAATTACAGACAATCAGTTTACACCATACACTCAGTAATCACCTCCAGTGTCTGGTCTCTGGTGTACAGTGTGTAGCATCACTAGCCCCCAGAGTGCAGACGAACACACAGGTGGTGATCACATCAGCACAATCATTTGGTTTGGCAAATCAACACCTAGCCTCTCTCTGACAGTCCTAGGACTTTGATATTGAGTCAGTTTTTAATCATCATCAAATATAGTCAAAGCAGGTCAAAACATTTTTCAAAGACTATATACAATATACAATATTTTGTATATTGTTCACATGTATGTTCAGTCACATGATCAGTTTATGTCATTTGTATAAATGAATAATATTAAAAAAATAATAAATATAATACTCACTCACTCACTCACTCACTCACTCACTCACTCACTCACTCACTCACTCACTCACTCACTCACTCACTCACTCACTCACTCACTCACTCACTCTCATTTTCTACCGCTTATCCGAACTACCCCGGGTCACGGGGAGCCTGTGCCTATCTCAGGCATCATCGGGCATCAAGGCAGGATACACCCTGGACGGAGTGCCAACCCATCGCAGGACACACACTCTCATTCACTCACGCTATCACACACTACGGACAATTTTCCAGAGATGCCAATCAACCTACCATGCATGTCTTTGGACCAGGGGAGGAAACCGGAGTACCCAGAGGAAACCCCGAGGCACGGGGAGAACATGCAAACTCCACACACACAAGGCGGAGGCGGGAATCGAACCCCCAACCCTGGAGGTGTGAGGCGAACGTGCTAACCACTAAGCCACCGTGCCCCCTTATAATAATATAAACATTATTTCTAAATATCTAATATAAAAAAGAGAAAAAAAAATAAACAGAACTTAGAATCTAGACTTGAGTGGCTTTCATTTCCACTTTCAAGTAAATTCTATGCAGATATAAAAAAAAAGAAAGCATTAATTCACGATCACCGTAAAGCTTCCCTTAGAAAAGAATTTGACAACATACATCATTTTAAATAGCTTTTGAAAACACATTGACATTTAATATAAAACCCTTCCTCACAGAATCATATTCAAAAATGTTAACAATAGTTTGAATTCTTTTATTCTTTTGGTTTATCTTTTGATTTATATTTCTGTTCATATACATATTTCATTACAGCGTTTATTTAATCCTTTGTGTTCTGTTGTATTTCATTACATCATCATTTTACTGCTTGATTGTATTGATGACGATCGTTTAGGACCTTTGTTTTTATTCTTAAAAAAAAAAAAGAAAAGACTTGTTATTCTTCCTAATTGAAGAGCAAGCTTGGTGTCATGTTTTCACAGTGTATATAGTTATACAATTATGACGCTTTCGATAAGAATCTGTAAAAATCAACCAGAATCAATATTGCGCTACATTCATTCATTTGTAGAAATCGATGCTATTGTACCGAATGGTCAATGCTTTAAAACATGTGCATTTAATTAAAAAAGGAAATACTTTTTAAACTAAATGCCTTGCAATTATCTCTGGAAAAATTGTCCGTAGTGTGTGATTGTGTGAGTGAATGAGAGTGTGTGTGTGTGCCCTGCGATGGGTTGGCACTCCGTCCAGGGTGTATCCTGCCTTGATGCCCGATGACGCCTGAGATAGGCACAGGCTCCCCGTGACCTGAGGTAGTTCGGATAAGCGGTAGAAGATGAATGAATGAATGAATACTTTTTAAACTAAATGCCTTGCAATTATCTCTGGAAAAATTGTCCGTAGTGTGTGATTGTGTGAGTGAATGAGAGTGTGTGTGTGCCCTGCGATGGGTTGGCACTCCGTCCAGGGTGTATCCTGCCTTGATGCCCGATGACGCCTGAGATAGGCACAGGCTCCCCGTGACCCGATTTAGTTCGTATAAGCGGTAGAAAATGAGATGAGTGCCTTGCAATTAAGTTGAGAAAATATGCAAGTGATCTGAGAAATGCTTTGTGTTATTTTATTGGAAACATCTAGTATTAAGACCCCATGATGTATGAATCCTTTCATTTTATCTACAGGATTAAAATTTGTGCATCTGCTTTAAATAAAGTACTAAAGATTTTAGCATTTAAAAGTGACCTGATATTAAATGGTTAAGTATAGGAGATTAGTGGTGGTGGAACCCTGGTCTTATATTTTTCCTAACTGAATTTCCATCCAGTTTTTAGTGATTTGTCTGTGGCCCTGATAAAAGTTCTAATGAATTTTATGTAAAAAAAAAACTTTAATTATTTGATGCTGAATCTCCTGCAGACTCCATCATGAATACATACCTGACAGACAGACTTGAGCTCGTCAGGGAGAGTGTATCCACAGCAGATCATTGATGGCTTGACCTGGAACCACCAGTAGTCCATGCGTTTGCACGTATCATAAGGAACCACGGGAAGAGCGACTTGGTTAAGAGTCTCCGCCACTTTAGGAGCCATCGAGTTGCCTGAAGGGAAAACAAACATGTTCAAATCTGCTGAAATAGAATGAGAAATATTTTGGCCTTTTCTGAATGAGTTAGATGTAGATAGTTCCAATAAGATACGATCCAACATTTCCCAATTCTGAACATTCAATATTAAAGGTGGTGAATATTTATGCACAGCACTGTATAATTTAAATTCATGAGTTGTGCCACTCAAATATTAGAAATTGTAGTAAAATTTTAGTAAAATATCATAGCACGATCATAGCAACCCCCTAGCAGCAAGCTACAGTAGCAACAGCCTAGTAACTACCTACAATATAGCAACAACTTAGCAACACGAGTAAGTAAAGGTTAGGTGACTATTCCAACTGATTGTTGCCAAGAAGGTATTCCAGGTAGTTAATAGGGGGTTGTTGCAGGACATTTTAGATTCATAAAAATGTTGTTGCAGGACCTTTTATTTTTAAAAAAAATAAGTTAGCTAGGCAACTCTAAATAAGTTAGCTAGGCAATTATTTTTCAGAAGCATTAATTATTAATAATTGTTGTATGCTAGTTACTAGTTTATCTTGCAGTCACATTAGCATTTACACCCATTGCTATGAGTAGTTCTGACCAAAGTCATGTAACTAATTAAATGGATTTTGATGCAGTTAAAGCGTCATGTGACCTCAGTTTAAATATACTTGTTTTTGGGTGACAAGAAAAAGTTAGTAAGCGATGCTGAATGTTCAGCGAAGCAGCACCTTCTGCTTATTGAAGTGTGGTTGAATGGGCCCCTCAGTTTATATGGGCATGTTGCCAAACCCAGAGCCACCAATGCCCCAATATACAGTGACCATATAGAGTGGACTGGTGAGTCTCGAACACATAACTTTGGTGGGAAACACTCTCACTCACTCATTTTCTACCGCTTATCCGAACTACCTCGGGTCACGGGGAGCCTGTGCGTCATCGGGCATCAAGGCAGGATACACCCTGGACGGAGTGCCAACCCATCGCAGGGCACACACACACACTCTCATTCACTCACACAATCACACACTACGGACAATTTTTCCAGAGATGCCAATCAACCTACCATGCATGTCTTTGGACCGGGGGAGGAAACCGGAGTACCCGGAGGAAACCCCCGAGGCACGGGGGAGAACATGCAAACTCCACACACACAAGACGGAGGCGGGAATCGAACCCACAATCCTGGAGGTGTGAGATGAACGTACTAACCACTTTGCCACCGTGCCCCCCTGACCTGAACCACTGAGATACTAATCAGCTCCATATTGAATCGGGTTGAATTAATCAACCCAGCTGCATTAACACTTGATAACCAGCCGATGGCACTGTAGTACTTTCAAAAATTATTTACAACCCGGGGAAAAGAAAACTCTGTTCTGTGATCATATAATAACTGGCCACCGGTGAATAAATCAGTTCAATACATATTCAGACCAAACCCTCATTTGCAGTGACAGTGTAAGCATTGATATAAATACATCATCTCACCTGTTTCATCTCCCCAGCCTGTAGCATAGCATTTTTTTCCTGCTGGAAGCATCTCCTCGACCGAGGGCATGCAGGCAAAGTCGATGTGATCCGTAGGGGTGACCTCTCCATCTAAGCGTACCAGGGCGACGTCGAACTCCACACTGGGCACTGTGGGATACTTGAAGCTCTCGTGACGATAGATGCCTAGAACACTGTAGCACTGCTCACCTGGCTCTGTCTGGGTCAGGTTGTGTTTGCCCAGGCACATCTGCCATCTCTGTAGCTCATCTGCGTACCTAGATAACGATGTGCAATTTCATATGTACTAGAACATGATGTATAAGAACATCACAAAGAAGAAATACATACAATCATACATGTATGCAAATGACCACACATTAGTTTATAGTTATGATCTGCAAAATTCATTCCTGTGGTGGAAAACCCACACTGACACTGGAGACTCCTTCCATAAATGTACATCTCTTTACAGAAAACTTCAGTTACATATTAAATATTAAATATTAAATGTTAAATATTCTTCATTTTTAAATAGAAAATTATTACTAGAATATAGATTTCACAGTGCTACGTATGTACGTTGTGATTTACCGTTACTATGGAAACAATAACATTGTATTTGAACATTAATAAAAATTTCTGACTTGAATTACAGCCAGCATTTCTGTTAGATCTGCTGTTATAGAAAAAATCTAGAAGAACATCTGACCAAACAAAAGAATAAAATACTTTAGCTAACTTCTATATATTTCACAGTGAAGTAATAAACCACCTATTATTAAGGTATCTAAGCTAAGGCATGGACAAGCAACCAAATGTTTGTACACTACACCAACTTTTCAGTTTCTACCACTAGTAGCTACTATGCTTGTGCAGGCTACTACTGTTTTTTTTTTTAGCATTTGTCCATTTTTTCTTTTTTTTTACGTAAAAAAGTGTTAATTACATTACAAACATTTCTTTAATGTGATCTGAGGTGAACTGGAGGTTGTAGGCTCCAAAGCGCCGCACTGAGCTACCAGATGGCTTGAAGCTACCAGATGGCTAGCAGGCTAAAAGAAGATACTAGGAATACCTGATGAAACAGTGTGCAGCAGTCAAAACCCAGTTCTTATGGATGAGAGTGGCACCACATGTGTGGAAGAACGCAGGCGTGGGATAGGATTCAGGCCAAACCTTTAAACAAACAGATGCGTAACGTTGTTCATATATAATATATAATGTATAAGGTTGTTCAGCACAGCTGCCTTTAGTAAACTAACATCAGTTACAGGATGCTAATTGAAGTGAACGATTCACATTCTCGATTAGTTACGGTGAATAAATGATTGATATTTTCTCACAACACTGGAGTTAGGGACTGAAGGCTGAGGGGAAATGTAGTTAAGAATAAAGAACATCTCTGTCTAGTGGGGTGATTTAACTGCTAGTCAGGTTCTGTTGCTTGCTCTTTTGTCTTACTGATATAATCAGTGTGTGTACTGTAGTTCATAGCACTTCAAATGCTTTATTACTTATATCTTATGTACCTCTCGGTTATTAGCATTATAAACAATATTTATGGAATATACACAAAAGCCAGATTACAAATGAGAGGATAAATAAGCAAAAGGGAATCGAAGAGCAAGTTTAATCACTATTTGCTATTTGCTAAGTATTTTAATTAGAGCTTTAAAAAATGTGGGTTTCCTCACTACATTGATGTTATGCTGTATGTGAATCCAACTAAATAATAATTCTTTAATCATGGTTTGTGGATTATCTCATTCCATCAGGTGTAAATTCTGACTAGTTGTTCCAGCTTATCTATGTGCTTTATTACAGTATATCTGAAAAATGTTATTGTGTATGCTGAGACTGTTTGGCGGCAAAATGTGAGCTGTATGTGGTGGTGAAGACTCTTGGCTGTACCTGCATGGACACTTGCCAGGGCCATGAGTGAGATTTGGCTGGTTCACCATTCACAATGCGAGTGTTCACTGTGGGGGGAATCTTCGGCCTTCCACATGTCTCCGGCCAGTCTGTAGGAGAGAGGTAAGGAGAAGTCAAAGGAGGGAAACCCAAGGTTGTTGTTTTTTTTCCTTAATAGACTCTCCATACCTGTTTAGCATTGTGAACAGAATACTGTTTGATTCAGGTAGAAAACAGTGTTGGGCTGTGTTCAGATGTCCCAGGATGAAGAGCGTCACATTATTAAGTCATCCTGAAATAGTTGTATTTTGTATTTTCCTGAAATAGTATTTTAACCTTTTCCACCCCAGGACAGAAATAATAAATCCTTTCTTAAGCATAAAGAGCCTGAATGTATCTACACATGCAGCATAGCAGAAGTACAAGAAGAAGCTCAGAGATAAGTCTACAAAGATCATTTCCACCTAAACAAAACACGATTCTAACACCAAGCGGCTAAATGACGAGAAAGAAAAAATTAGTTAATATTGCACACACACACACACACAAAAAAAAAACTGACACAAGCAAATAGCCATCACACGTTACAAACACGGCCAGAGTCTGCAGATTCCAACTCCATAATGATGCTCATCCATAAGGATGAGCATCATTATGAGCATTATTTAATTTTTCTGTGTTTCATCTTCTCTTACTATGACCTTCTGACATTAAAAGTACCAGAATTTTTCAAATACACCCTGTAGTTTTTGAGATGTACTCATTTTAATTTTAGCATGTCGTTTTCAAGCATAAGGCACAAAAACAGGCTAGTAATTACTAATTACTAAGTAACTAATAGGTTATTACAAGTCACAATTACAATATTTTAATATACTAATAAACCACCAAATTTTTTAACTAGTTATTGTTACATTAATGGCTTGGAACATCCATGAGACAAGCTAGTTCCTGTTATCACGCTATCATGTTATCGTGTTAACGCTTGGAACTCCTTCTAAAATAATCAATTTTTCTCTATTAGATAGCATTTTCTTTTTCGATTTTTATAATTAACAGTTAATTATACATAAATGTCCCTGTGAAATTGCTGTCACTAGAGAAACAATAACAGATTAGAATAAACATTAATATAAACTTGTGATTTGACTTGCAGCCAGAACTACTATTATGGACAATAATAATTAGTCTTTTCACACATTCTGACAAATCAGATTAGAAAACTTATCATATAAAATTCTCCTATAAGAGTGACACTGTGTTAAAGTCACTCTTTTAATACCGCTTAGATTTTGACCAAACTCTATGTAGTACGTTTATTTAATCACTTCAAACAGAATGACACCTTATATCTTACTCAGAGCTTTACTCAAGGTAGCTTTCATTCTTTCTAAGTGATTTAACCTCAAACTGAGCCACAGGTCTATTCGCATACTAAATAGCCTGCTGATAAATGAAGAAAAAAAAAAAAAAAAAGAAAAATCATTATCGAAACACTGATAAATCACCAAGACTTTTTTGCTGCACTCACAGCACTAAAGACTAACTGGATTGTATTTTACAGCACTGTGTGTGCACTGCGGCATGCTTTCAGTGTTTTCTGCAGATGTTTATGGAACTAACACACATCATAACAATGCAAATTTGGAAATCATGGGGAAAAATATGCAGGGAAAATAACATAGTTTTCCTCATGGCAACTAGCCATCAGGTCAAAACTGTCATACTGTATATACCTAGCACATTTTTACTATATAAAGGTATAAAACATGGCCACATGTACATACACAGAGTAAATTGCCTACACTTACCATGAACCCAAACCTCAGTAAACAATATAAAATCTTTGCACTGATTCAGTTTATTTTGTTTTAATAAAAGCTGCAGTTTTTCCTCTTGGGGATTAGCCAAATATTCTCACAAGGTCAGCACTGTAAATATTCCTACCATTATGGAGATGCTAGGATGAAATACAGTAGTAAACACACACACACACACACACACACACACACAATGAGTCAACAAGGCCACCTGAGACCATGCGGAGACGACGCAGACACACTCGAAACCCCACAGCACTAAAACCCATAGCACTAAAACCCCACAGCTGCTAAATCCCTACAGTGCTAAACTCAGCGCTGCAACAAGGACACATTCGCCTTGTCTGGATGCTGTTTCACTGAAGGACTTTGAACAGTGTTTAGACTCATGGTATCTTAAGTATGTGACTTAGTGAACCAGAGTTAATGTATCCAATGATAGAGACTTAAGCACTTTTGTACATCTCTCTGGATAAAGGCGTCTGCCAAATGCTGTAAATGTAAATGTAGGAAACCTTGACCTTATATGAGCTCGAGCTGGTACAATCGTGTTAATGAATGTATAAAATTTTAACGTGCACTATGCTCTTTATATAATGAATAAACCTCAAACAAAGGAATAGTTTAAACTTGGAATCCATAAACCAGTCAGTATCAACAGAAAATGTCACATAAAATCATGTGAAAATTTTTGGGAGGTGCAATGTAGGTTGCCAAAACTGTTAATTTTGATTTTAAGTAACATGACGAGCTCATTTTATTATACGTTTCATCTTTAAAAAAATAAACAGTCTAATGAGGGAACGGCTGTTTATAGCTGCTATAATCTAAGCAATAAGGTTCGCCAACGTTAGATGTAACTATAAACTGCTAGAAAAAAATAAGACCCAACATTCTTTGAAAACAAATTAAGCCCCAGAACCACCAAGCACCAAGCAGCCCTCAATAAACTCTCTCTCCTCCAGGAATGGCGTATCATGGCTGACCCGGTGCTCTGACTCCTAACTTCCTAACCAACTGGGATATGTATAGAAAAAATATCCCTGTGCTGTAATGTATGTGACAAAATTAAAGGCTGCTTTTTCAAGAAACAAAATCCAAATGGGTTGGATGGGTTTAAATAATGTGATTTTTTTAATTAAGCTATATATATATTTTAATTAATTTTTAAATTAATTTTTTTTAATTAAGCTATATATATATATATATATATATATATATATATATATATATATATATATATATATATATATATATGGTTCAGGTGGTCACCTAATCAGTACTTCATAAATCAGAAGAGAAGAGATGCTGATTTAAGAAACATTTGGAGTGGTTCCTTAATTTTTTTTCCAAAACTCTAGTTTTAAAGAGGCAACGAGTAACAATGTAATGAGCTTATAGGTTGTTTCTTGCTGAGTTACAGGTTCTTGCATCATTTATCTATGAGCAAAATGATAAACACAAAGAAAATCTTAAGTTTATTGTGCATTATGATAAAAAAACATGGTTTCTAAAGATTCTGTGCTATAATGGTTAGAGAGTCTGACTCCTATTCCTGAGGTTGTGGGTTCGGGTCTCGGGCCAGCCACGACTGAGGTGCCCTTGAGCAAGGCATCGAACCCCCCCAACTGCTCCCCGGGCACCACAGCATAAATGGCTGCCCACTGCTCCGGGTGTGTGTTCATGGTGTATATATATCTCTTCAGAGAAGCATCTCTTCTCTTCTGATTTATGAAGTACTGATTAGGCGACCACCTGAACCATATCTTATTTAACAATGAAAAATATAAAACCTCTGTTGTTGTCATTAATATCCTCTTCCAGTAGGACCCGCTGGATGGCAAAAACAGTGCTAGTAGTAGCAAAAATTAACTGGAGTCAAATAACTACTGACCATGCCAAATGAGTTGAACAGAAAAGCTTTGATTGAGGAAAAGAAGGGTTCAGTTCTGGCTTCACAGGAAGAGGGATACAGTGAGCATCAGGTTGCTTCCCTCCTTAAAATTTCAAAGACAGAGGTTCATAAAAACAAGGTTAAGCTGCAGACATTGGAGACAACAACGCTATAGACTGGCGGAGAGCGAAACCGACTCTCCACTGAACAGGATGACGGCCAACTCATTCAAATGTCACTCAACTACTGTAAGAAAAGGAAAAAGAATAGCAAATGGCGGCTGGGGTGAAGTGCATGGCGATGGTCAACTGCAATGTTGAAAGATTGGTGGACAGTGCTGCAAGACTCATTAAACAAGTGAAAATCAGGGTTATTCCACCAAGTATTGATTATTGATTAACTTTTGAATACTAAGTTAAAATGTTAGTATTGTGTTGCTTAAAATGAGTTTGAGCTTAATTTATTTGCATTATTTGAGGCCTGAAACTGGTTATTTTGACAGTCGTCATTTTCTGAAAATAAACACTATGAATGACGTTTGTTTCCAATCTGGAAGAAATGTCAGTAGTTTATAGAATAAAACAAAAATCATACCTACTGTATAAACAGTAAAACTAGAGAAACTGATACTGGAACTGGAGACGTCTGCTATAACTGTTCAGTAAAACCTCACACACAATTATGCACCAGTATATCAGCAATTATGTTTAACTTTGTTAAATAAAATCAATCTGTTACTATAGAAACAATTATGTATTAAAAAGAGCACATTAATATAAGCCTGTGATTTGATCTATAGTCAGCATTACTGTCAGAAATGACATTATGGAAGGTTAATCAACACCTCCTGAGTTGATCAGATTTCTTCTCACTTTACGAGTACATTAAATGGATCAATGCAAACAGAAACATTATCAGTCATACCGATAACGATGTCGTCCCATGGGTTTGGTGGTGCAGGCGGTTCAGTAGGAGCAGGCAGTGTGGGATCTGTGCTCCAGTACGCTCTGAATCCTTTCCCCTCCTGGAAAAAGTCAGCATGGAAACGCATCACCAGCCTGCTTCTTGTTGTTTTGATCACAGGGGGGAGTTTGTCACCACAGTAAGGACCTGTAGTGGCATGATCATGCACATCAATTAGAAAACCTTTATCAGATGAGGGTTATTAAACTGATACTGTGTAGGTTTCCTCTTAGTTTCACAAAAAAAAAATGTACATTTACAAATTTTACATTTTACATAATTTCACATTTCCAATCATTTTATTGTCATGTGGCGGAGACAAAACAGACAAATGTTATTACTATGTTTCACTCTACTCTTGTATAACATTTAAGAAAAATGTGGCTCTTTAAAGATAGGTAGCCATTTAAATGTCTTGTTTTCCCTTTTTGCATATAGCATTTTTTTTATTTATCTGTATGAATGACTTTTTGTCTAGTTTTCAAAAAAACTCCTGATGGCTTCTTGATTAATCCTTATTAATCCGGTTTCCTCCCCCGGTCCAAAGACATGCATGGTAGGTTGATTGGCATCTCTGGAAAATTGTCAGTAGTGTGCGATTGCGTGAGTGAATGAGAGTGTGTGTGCCCTGTGATGGGTTGGCACTCCGTCCAGGGTGTATCCTGGTGTATCGGGTGTATGCCCGAAGTGGTTCGGATAAGCGGTAGAAAATGAGTGAGTGAGTGAGTGAATTTCTCAGAAATACCTGCTACATTTCAGTGAAACTTATGCCAGGTAATTTATCAAAATTGTGATTAAAAAGAACAGTCTAAGCAGTATAAACCAAGCATTGAAACAATATTAAATCAAAATGTTTTGGAAATGTGAATTAATTATTAATTCTTTTAATTATTTTATATATACATATATATCTATATATATATATATCTATATATCTATATATCTATATATATATTTATATATATATATATATATATATATATATATATATATATATATATATATATATATATAAAGCAGGGGCTCACAAAATAAGGGCCAGCCTGCAAATCAGTCAGTATCACCCAAGCTAATCAATTCAATTATGACTAAAACTTCTACTTGTAATACTACTACATTGAAATCAATGCTTACCATATTTGGTAGCGGTGTCATGTACTCCATCATAAATAACCACTTTGTCGAGGCAGGGTCTGAGCAAACCCGTTGCCTCTAAGTCAAAGTGGGTGAATGTCAGTGTGATAGTTTTGCCCAGAGGGACCCGCACCATCCACATACACACTCTGTTGGGGGCATAGTTCATGGGCCAGTTGTCAGACTTGATGACTCCAGTCTCCTCACTAGAAAAACCACCACAGCCTTGGATTTCTGGGATAAGAAAGATAAAACTATTGGGGATTCGATGTGGTGTGAGTGTGAACTGTGAAGTGTGAAATAAAACACAGATAACACCTCAACGGCACAGTAACAAGAATACACGGTTCCCAATATTAGGTAAGAAAAGATACCAGAGGATGACTGAAATGAAAGAATAGTCAAAAAGATTATCCTTAAAATGATACTAGAAAGGAAATAAGAAAACCTTAAACCTTACATTATTTCTTATAGTTATGTGTAGAATGAAGAGCAAAAATCACAGTGTAATAGCAATGAAACTGAACACATTGGAACATTTAGTATTCCAGTATACATCCGTTTTGCCTGAACAAAATTCCCCAAATATTGGCTATAATCATCGCATGACATCAGCACCTACAGGGACGACTGTGGACCTCTCAATCCTGAACTGGAGACATATGTGGAAGGAGGTAATTGTTTCTATATTTAGACATATCAAATATTCAAAGTGGATATACTGTATAGAGCAATTGGTAAAACAATATGCAAACATGGTCATAGAAAATAGTGTACATATTCATGACAACAGGCAAGCTAAGGTCAGACCGTATAGTGCTAGGAACATGAAGACATGAAGAAAATATAGCTTATTATTATTATTATTATTATTATTATTATTATTATTAGATGTGATTAATATAATTCTTTCAAAGTGCTACTATTCATTATTATACTTCAGATACGCGCAAGATCTGTATTTCATAAGAAAGTGTTTCCACCGCAAAGGATTTTCAGAGCTGGACAATGTAGAGAAAACAGCAGCACTAGTCCATGTTGGTGCAGTATTAGTCTCTCAGACTATGGATCACACCACCTGCTGGACAGAGGGGAGTTTAAAGACTCTTCAGAGGCTGGAGCAGGAAAACATTTAATAAATCCAGCTGTATTTATATTGAGTGTGAAATATAGCTTCCTAAACTGCCATTTGGCAGAGCAGGTAGTCTGTATTTATTAGCCTTGACACCGAAGCTGTTAGGCACAGTGCCAGGCAAAGCCGCAATACAGACTATAAAGTGAAATCTCCACACGGGCATGTACAGTCAATCTGTTTATTGTGCCAGGGTAATCTACATTCTCTGGCCTAGTCTGCGAGAACGTTCATCGGTGAAACTGCTACAGAAATACAGTATCGGCCACATTGAATGTCCTGCCAAATGATTTTAATCTAGTGAATCCTGGTCTTAGCCGATAGGTGAAAATAACTGTTTAAATAACTACACACACACACACATGTTGTACTGTGTATGGTTGTGTATGTGACAAAAGGTGAATGTGAATTTGAACAAAAACACAATCGATCCACATCCATACCAGCAATCCATACCCGGATTCAGACCTAGACACACAGACTAATACGCACAAGCAGACACAGGTGGCAGTTTGAGCATGAACAGATGCCCCAGGACGACTATGCATTATATGGATGGATGTATGTGTTGTGTAGATGAAGCAAGGTATTTTACCAGCTAAGTCCTCTGCGTACACAGCCTCCCACCTGGCAGAGAATCCGCGGTCAGCTAGCCGGCCGTTAGACTTGAATTTCACAGCAATCTTGTTTCTGACACTGACAAGCACAGGAGGAAGGATGAAGCCACAGTGTATGCCTGAGAGAGATAGACAGATCAGTGAGACTCAACATACATGCAATCACCAACATTTTAAAGACATGCACAATCAAATGCATTTTCTTTTTCACAGCCTAGATATTTTTTAGGGATCTTATGCTTAATTTTTCACGATATTAGCCGCTAATTCTCATGTTATGCAAATGATATACACTAGTTAGTTCCAGTCCATTCATTTGATTGGTCCAGCAGTTTCAACAGTGCTTATATTTCGTATCAACACACTAGAACATTTCACATTCAATTTACTTCTGTGTTCCACATCCTGTTTCAAAACCAGTAGAATTAGCAACACGATATGGTAAATATATTAAATTATAATTTTCAGGAGTTTACAGTAACTTTCTGGATCATCAGCTGAAGTTGGATGGAAGAAGAAAGGAAGACGAGACACCCGTTTAACCTTTAACAGTAAAGTATAAATCATTGTGAGCTATCTAGCCAGATAGCTGACATGTTATAACATGAGTATGGCTTCTTCAGGAGCGATTTCAGCTAAAGGAGTAAAAATAAACAGAATATTTGTTCTTAATGTACCTGAAATGCAACTTACTCAATATTAATTACTTGTTTAAAAAATTGATGTATAAAAGCAATAGCACAATCATGCGCTTATATGGAATATATTGTGCCGTATAGCTTAAACGTTGGCCCACTTTGCGCTCATTAATAAATTAATCTTTGAGAAATTGGTGTCGGATAGAAAAATAAATCACTTCAGGATGTGCTGCTGGAAAAAAATATTAAGGACAGGGTTGGGTTAAAAATGGATGCCTTCAACGCGTTTCTCATAGATCCATTATTGTTTAGTTGCACATTTCAGTTAGTTTAATCCAATTTTATTTAGTAGTGGTAGCTACTGATATTATGCTATAATTTATTATCGACTATTGACTATTAATTTTTCACATTACAGTATTGAGTTTTCATTAAAGAAAAAATGATAGTTCAGTGGTTAAGGTGCTGCCACTGCTGGGCCCTTGAGCAAGGCCCTTAACCCTCAATGATTCAGTTGTATAAATACAGTAAATGAAAATGCAAAAGGTAAATGCAATAAGTATTTCATTATTATTAAAAAAGATGAGTAATTACGGCATGCAGCACGTTACATATTGAATTGTAAAATGCGTAGTAATTTACACACACTATAAAGACAAGGTAATTGCTGCTGTGTATAAAAGTGCTACTCAGTCATGTTTACGTAACCATGATAAGAGGCCTGGTTAACAATTAGGATTCTAAAATTGATTAGCAAATCTCCAGATTACGTGCAGTGTATCCTGTCTTCTTTAGTTTGCATGATGCAACCTAGACATACAGTGTACCCTGTAGAAGGGCATCTCAGTCAGGGCAATCAGGGTAAATATATATATATATATATTTTATATTTTTATGAGAGAGAGAGAGAGAGAGAGAGAGAGAGAGAGAGAGATACACAAAAACACACTTCCAAGGACAAACTGACGCAGCCAATGAGGCGCAGAGCCGAAACAAGCTTGTACAGTATGTGATTACAGCATGGAAGACATTTTGAAACTCTATTCATGTAAACTGTCAAAGTTGAAGTTTGTGCTCTGCGTCTCAATTTTTTTTTCCGATGCCAATTACAAACGAATCACATTTTTCTTCACCGTCGTACTCTCTCTCATACTGTCATACTGTCATACCCACTGATACCCTTTCTGTCATCCAGCCCCCTTACTGCCTCTTTCTGTTTCTTCCTGCTGTGCATTTAATCTGACAGTATCTGCCAAGGAGTCCTTGAGAAAGGTATGACTATAAAACACATACAGGTTCTCTGTCCTTCCAATACCCAGCAATTTAGGGGTAATAATTTACTGCTGGCTAGCTCGTTGCCTGTTTTAATCCAGGGATGTATTTACAGATCCTGGACAAAGCAGGAAAATGGAAAACTATGCACTAAATCCTCACACATCAAAAACTTGTACACTTTTTATACAACTGCCATACCTCGCACATGGATTGCGTTGTACAGCTCATGGTTTGGTGGCTGTTATGTAATTTATCCAGTGATGTTCAAGAGCCGAGTACTGCTCGCGGCTAGTGTGTGATTCACTACTCATTAAGTTGTGCTATATTAAAAAGTCTGTTATTTTT
This sequence comes from Tachysurus vachellii, assembly GCF_030014155.1. Lineage (NCBI taxonomy): Eukaryota > Metazoa > Chordata > Actinopteri > Siluriformes > Bagridae > Tachysurus > Tachysurus vachellii. Next base: position 24,725,301 of record NC_083465.1, read on the forward strand.
AAATACAAATCAGAATAGATACAGCACACTGATCCATCTGTGGCACCAAACCCATAGGACATTGTCACTATGTCTGTGATTAGTACTGTTGAGGGGGAAATCAGTGACAGGCTTGAATGACCAAACACAAAGTGGATTTATCATGATTGTTGACCAGGGCTGCCAACTTTTGTGTTCTGCTTAGAGTGAGATTTGGGGGGTGGGGCTTTGGTTATGGGGAGGGGCTTATGTTGGGGCGTGACTTGGTGTGGGAAAAAATACAAACACAAAATCCTTGCATTGGCAGAAGTGTATTAAGTATATATTGATTGTCAAAGTACTTGGTATCTGTACAGATTTACATTACATTTAATTTTCACAAACATTTTACAGAAATAGGATTAACACATTGATACAAGCGTTCTTTTCTTGCCTGTCCCTGACACTTTAGATAACATCCTATAACAGAAAATTCAAATTTATCCATACTGACACCTCCACCAGTCAAATATATGGACATGATTGATGAGTTGTGATTGATATAAATAAAATCATTTTAATATGGGATGTCGTTGACTTGACATTCTGTTCTTAGAAAACAATAATTAACATTAACTACTAGGCATGTCCAGATATTTGTCATCTGGAAATGCTTTTGTACTGTTTTTTATGATAAATTTATGTAAAATAACTGCTCAGTGCTGCAAAACAAACAACTCGGCTAATGCTAACTTAATTCTATATAAACTATATAACAGCATAGGCCTATTAGTTACTAGCCTAAACTGGACGGAGACACGGAGAGCCCTGTAACTCACTGACCTGCCTGCGTTCACAATTCACACGGTGCAGATGGGAGGGAGAACAGCTGACTAGATACAGTAGTTTATGGGAATAAATTGTGTATTTCCCTCATAAGTGTCACAAAAAAACTCCTTTTTGTTTCATTTTTATGAATACTAATATGAAAAATCATAAAAATGAAATAAAACGGAGTTTTTCACACATCAGTGGTGACAGTACAGTGTATTACAGTGAAGTTATTGACTGTTTTTTGTATTCATTTTTCAGGTTTTACACTTTGCAGACGGTCCCTTGGAATCTGTCTCTTAGGTGTTCGCACATAGAGACTTGAGGAAAATTGGTTTGTACAGTAGCTGCCTCTCTACATTACTACGATAGAAAAGAGGTGTTATTTGTGTAAAAAGAGCATTTAGCTCAGGAGTTATTGACTCGGGAATCTCCAATCTGTGAATATGCGGCCAACTTTACTTAAGTATTTTTTTCCTCACTGCTGCACGAGTCTGCGTGAGAGCATGAGAATTGGGTCAATTGCATGAGTCTCACACTGAATGCATGAGAGTTGGCAGCCTTGTTGTTGACTGTCATCCTATTTCCTGTAACAGGACCTGTAACATTTTTCTTCTCCCCAAATAGCCATCAGTGAAGAGCATAAAGTCCAGGGGATGAAGTTGGACATGATCTAGTGCCTCCTGTTTGTGCAGACTCAAGCCAAATCTCCATCTGGTGTAAAGACAGCTCAGTGCATTTCAGTGTGCTGGATTGCGTTGCACATCTTGTGTAGGTTGGAGTTAGGGCTTAGGCTTATAGGACGACTTGGATCAGGTCCAGTTTCAATTTATTCATTTGAGAAAAAGTTTTTCATTTGAGACTAATAATCAATAGATTTGTTAAATCCACTGATTACAACCCTATGACTTAGTTGTTGCTATAGAAATGATAACGTACTTGATTAGAATGAGAGAATTATAAAGATTTGCTTTGCAGCCTGCACTATAATCAGTGTTATAGGAAATCAATCAAAACTATCTCACTATTCAGAACTGAATGTTCAAATACAGTTCTTTGGTATAATCCATATACTCCAGTGATGCCTTTTAGCATCATTTTAGGTCATTTTGTTTGAATTTTAGATTACTAATGTGATAAATTATTAATTTTGTTAGAGCCAGAAAGGAATAGATTCGCTGGGGGAAAAAAAAAGAAGAAATTTATACAACTGTGTCAAGCTTTTGCTGTCTAAATTTGCCCTGTATGTAGTATACTATGTAAGATAATTGCTAATAGATTGTCTAAGACAATCTTAATTCTAAATGCTACACATGCTTAATTCAATTTCCCCCTTATACTTGTTTTAAATGTCACTTCATTCATTCATTCATTCATTCATTCATTCATCTTCTACCGCTTATCTTCCTACCTCGGGTCACGCCATTCATCCTACCTCGGGTCACGGGGAGCCTCTGCCTATCTCAGGCGTCATTGGGCATCAAGGCAGGATACACCCTGGACAGAGTGCCTGGACTCTCATTCACTCACACAATCACACACTACGGACAATTTTCCAGAGATGCCAATCAACCTACCATGCATGTCTTTGGACCGGGGAGGAAACCAGAGTACCCGGAGGAAACCCCTGAGGCACGGGGAGAACATGCAAACTCCACACACACAAGGTGGAGGCAGGAATCGAACCCCGACCCTGGAGGTGTGAGGCGAACGTGCTAACCACTAAGCCACCGTGCCCCCTTCAAATGTCACTTAATCTACATAATATTATTTAATTGAGTTGATTGATTTAATATTCATTAATATGAATATTAGAGCAGCTAGTATAGGATCATGTCCTCAATCAGATCGGTCTGGTCTTACCCAGTGAATGCTGGCCGTCAGTGACTGTGAGGTTGTCCTGTTGGCACTGTCCTGCTTCACCTACGATGGCTAAATCAGTGATGTGCAGTTTGACCAAAAGGCCCTCAGGCACGCTGATACTCCAGGAACAACTTAGATTTGCAGGATAAGCATTGGGAAAAGCCAGGGAGTGGATCTCGCCTTTCCGACCGGAAAGATTCCCTTGAGAGCCGCAACCTGAATCTGGAGGAAATTAGGAAAAAGTTAAATAATAACAAATAGTATGTTATGTGGAAAAATGTCATGTATTAGGCATGCTTGCAGTACAATTATTCTCTTTGCATCCTCCATATAAGAGAGAACAATAAATATAGTCATTTAGTTTCAAAAATCATTTCAGTATTCAAGCCATTGCTCAGTAATCCCTAACACATATTAATCTTAGCATTAAGGAGAACGTCAAAGCAAACAGAAGTTAATTTCATGAGCTGCCCTGTAGCGATTTTTATAAGGGAGAGATTGCACAGAAGTCAATTTGGTCTCCGTCGCTGGAGTACTTCAATCACAAAGTCAACCTACTGTGAGTTAGAAAAGAAAAGAAATGCACTCCATTATGTTCCATTACTTTACTAAAGTTTACCAGGGTCTTTGGGTTTAAAGCTTCATTAGCTGGAGAAAAACATGGAGAAGGTTATTGTTGTGATGTAATCAGCTGCTGATTGTAGAAAGCTTTGTGCTACTCTGCTTAATGATGCCCCAGAAAGTCCTTTATATCGATTAATCATGGGAGCAAATAATCATGGGTCTTTTACAGAAACATTCTATAACCACGAGCCTGGGACAATTTGGATTGGATTAGATGGTTCCAACTTTCTTGTTGAGGGATATGCATAGACTAAATGGAGTTTACTTATGCACTACACTCACTGCAACAATCCAACCTAGAGGTAACTACTATTTCTGCATTGTAGTAACAATGTAGTAACTTTATTCACATTATAGTAACAATCTTTCTTATCTCAAAATTTCTGAGATACAAGAAGGTACTAATATCTACATAAGATTTGAATGAAAGACTGACATCAATAACCACACCAATGTCTTTAACTGCTGCACATGATGAAACAGAAATACCATCCAGAGTTACTCTGTACTCCTAGTACGATCACTTCTATCTCATCAGAAGTAAGTAGGAGTTAATTATAAGTTAATAAGCCTTTACTGTTCAATGTCCTTTAGAGATTCCATAACTTTATTAATATGGCTTTGATGAAACATAAACATTTTTTATTGTTTATGAATAAGATTACCCAGAAGTATCATATATACAGTATAAGGAAAAACGCAGTGGGCCTAAAACAGAACCTTGTTGAGCACCGAACTTTAACTTGGTATGCATAAAGGGGATGTGGTAGCTCAGTGGTTAAGGTGTTGGACTACTGATTGGAAGGTCATGGGTTTGAACACCAGGTCCACCAAGCTACTAAGCTGCTGGGCCCCTGAGCAAGGCCCTTAACCCTCAGTTGCTCAGTTGTAAGTCACTCTGGATAAGGGCATCTGATAAATGACGTAAAAATGTAAATAAAGGTCACCATTTAGATAAAAAACTGTCCAGTGTCTTGAATGTCATGTAACACTCCACAGTGTTGGTTAATATTAAGCTCATATGAAAGATTAAACAATTTGTAAATTTTCAGAAGTTTTTCCAGAAAAACAAAAAGAGTTATTTTTGGCCACACAAATGCTTAAAAGTTAATTGTGAAATTCGACCCATTTCTGGTGTGTGATGCCACAAGTGCTTGGAAAAAGCATAAAGATTTGCATGAAAAATTTGAAGGTATTATCTGCAATAACTAAAATTCTGTGCAAGGTTATGAAAACAGAGGGAAAAACACACGTCTCACACTGAAACGTCTCACACTGAAGAGTGTCCTGACTAATTTTTTTTTATCAAGTTTGCAGCCATAATTAATTAACTTGAAAATGTCTGATTACTGATTAACACCAGTATACTGCTAAAAAGTATTAACAACATTGTCCAGCCTATCAAGGAGAATAGTATGACCAATGCTGTCAATGGTGTCCATTGTTAAAAACGCTATACATATAAAATTGAATCAAATTATCTTCACACATCAGTCTTGGAGTATCTATGACGTGTGAATTTACAACGCCCCCTACCCTACACAGATCAGAACAGAATAGAAGCCTATGTTTTGTCACATATACATTACAGCACAGTGAAACTCTTTCTTCACATATCCCAAATTTAGAGGTTGTGGTCAGCCACGATACAGCGTCACTGGAGCAGAGCGGGTTAAGTGTCTTGCTCAAGGGCCCAACGGTGACAGCTTGGCAATGCTGGGGCTTGAACCCTGATCCACAACCCAGAGCCATCAATGCCCCAATATACAATGACCATATAGAGCGGACTGGTGAGTCTCGAACACATAACTTCGGTGGGAAACACTCTCACTCACTCACTCACTCATTTTCTACCGCTTATCCGAACTACCTCGGGTCACGGGGAGCCTGTGCCTATCTCAGGCGTCATCGGGCATCAAGGCAGGATACACCCTGGATGGAGTGCCAACCCATCACAGGGCACACACACACACTCTCATTCACTCACGCAATCACACACTAGGGACAATTTTCCAGAGATGCCAATCAACCTACCATGCATGTCTTTGGACCGGGGGAGGAAACCGGAGTAACCGGAGGAAACCCCCGAGGCACGGGGAGAACATGCAAACCCCACACAAACAAGGTGGAGGCAGGAATCGAACCCCCAACCCTGGAGGTACAGTATGAGTCAAACGTGCTAACCACTAAGTGGTGGGAAACAATTAAACTCAATTTAAACTCTTATCCAGAGTAAAATTAGAGAAAAACAAAAGCAAACACTGCAAGCAAATAAAGAAACTCCAATATGTTGCTGGATTAGCAAATACATTTTTTCTTTTTTTCTCTCTCTAAAAATAAGCATAATTCTCATGTGGAAAACAGCAACATACTGGTTTTAATTGGATGAAAACTCCTCCCACTTTTTTCTCTAACCAATTACCAATAATATCTAAGTATTGTTTTACTTCCAGAATCTGTTTTTGTATTTGCATTAATGTTATGTTGCTAAAAATAGCATTCTTATATGCATTACAGCATTCTCCATCTCTGTAACATTTTTTTAATGTATATATTTATACTACTGTAATGTATTAACATTTACTAACAAATGCAAGAGGATTATCAGAGGAATGCATTAGCAGAGGAACCAGTTTAGAAAATGTTTCAACACACCTGTTGGTTCAGAGGTGGTGGGTGGCTTAGTGCTGCTAGGTCTGGTGGTGGTAGTAGTAACAGTTGGAGCACTAGCCACAGTGTAAACTGCACTAAAGCCCTTAGAGTTGTGGATAGAATCACTTTTAAATCGCACCACCATTCCATTGCTACTGGAAAACACCGGATTTGGCACCTTATTCCCACAAAAGTGACCTGAAATCAGTGATAAATTGTTGGTGCTTAATGCTTGCACCAAAAATGCATAGTATGACAAGGCTAATTGCTGCTATTAATTGGTGTCTCACCAAGTACAGGAGCACTGCCACCATCTGAATGACCATCCAAGACATCTACAAAGTCAGTACAGGATTCCGGGGCCAAGTCAAAGGCAGTAAAAGTGAGTCGAATCGTCTCTCCATGTGGGACTGTTATCTTCCACTAGGGAATTAAAACACAGCTGGATTCAATTCTTTATTTATTTCCTGGAGTTTCTCTTTTATTGAAACAATATAAGAAATCCTAAAGCAGTCCAATGATTTACTGATCTTAAAGAACATTGCTGTTAGTAATCATCAATCATCAATTTATATTGATGAGCAATTCCATGCTTCTATAATATATAGTGCAACTGTTTGGCTTTATGAGTTTTTTTAATGTATTTACAGGATGACAATGCATTGAGAATGCAAATGAGTCAAATGTAAGTGAAAATCTTTGAATTCTCAAACCTGATTGTTCAGAATGGTGATAAATGTTTATATGTATATCTTTTTTTAAGGAGATGCTTATATATTGTTAGGAAGGCGTCTCGAGTGTTAGCACTCCAGAACAGAGGAGATTTAGCACTTACCCGTTGCTCTGTAACATGATATATTGTTGGCATTTGATAAAACACTTTGGGATGTGCTGTAATAGGAAATAATCCACTTTGGGGTTTAGATTACTTCTTAATTACAGCAAAAACAAAAGTGTTGTATTTCCTATATACTACAGTATTTGACATGTACCGTGTTTAAATTAGACCTAGCTATTAAATTTAAGCAAGCATCAAAAACAGATGTATGACAAAGCAAAAACTATCAATAAATAACAGAGTAAAACTGCCAGCCCTGAAATCTAATCTTTCCTGGAGATGAGATAATTTACTTACTCAAGAATCAAAGCTTTAAAGCATTCAAATGTTAATGTGTAAGCGTCTATACTGTAGCAAGGTAGAAAATGATTAACACTATTATCAGTTCCTCTGTGGAAGCACATTGTGTACAGTAAACGTAACACAGATCATAGTAACTTGCCCCAGAATTGTCTTCATTTGATCCTCCTGTACTACAGATGTTACCATTTTCCTGAATTTTCATTAAACTTTTCATAAGGTTAAAAACGGTCTTGATAGAAGAGGATAAATGTCATCTAATGCAATGACTTGTTTTTCAATACAATGACTGTCTCTCGCTCCAAAAAATACACTCATTCTAATTAAATCAGGTTACAGAATTGTTGAGAGCCAATCAGATCGTTTGATCAGAATAGACTTTACATATAAGTTGCTACCTTGGTAATAGGTGAAGCATCTGAGGCTGAGAATGTACTTTGCTCAGTGCTGAACTCTAACTAATTTGTCATCTCCTGTGGCATGTTCAGGCGTTCATTAGTGCAAGTTCATTAGATTCCATCATGCTAATCAAAGTTGACAGAATTTGCTTTGACAGAAGTGATGGATGGATCTGATCTGGTGATGTGACCATGAACTGGAAATTGAATAAGTTCGCCCCGAAATCATCCAGTCCTAGAGTTAGACGCAAAATATTTTATAAACCGTGTTAAGAAATCTAACTGCATTACCTGAGGATTTTTTTTGTTATGCTAGCAATGTGAAATTATGTTAGCATGTTATTCAGCTTACCATCTATACTAGAAAATATTTACTTGTTTTCTTAGCAAATGTTTAATTACTAATTAAACACGGATTGGGAAATGAAATTTCTCAAATAATGAAGGATTGTGATTCTGCTTGTTCATAGTATTTATTCCTCTTATAGCACAGTCGATTTTTTTTTAGTTAGCAACAAAGGTCATGCGATACGTTTTATCCACTTGCAGCAACCTTTAACAAGTTCATTCCAATTACAAAATATGTTATAAAAGAAAGAAAGAAAAATGTAGATTAAAGATAACACAATACTGGAAACACTGCACAGGAAAATTTAAATTAGCAATATTTCTAACGAGCTAAGTCTTAGCATGCTATTTGTCTAATCGGTATGCTATGCTTTATTTAAACTAAAATAATAAGGAAGATGTTGCTAGGGCGAGCTGTATGCAGTTCATTTCCAAACTGTATTGTATTCAGGTCATTGTTGATGTTCTGATGTGTGTAAACAAAACCAAATTAATTTTCATTAAAGAGTTTGCTTCATTACATTTCAGGTTGTACACTGAGCAGATGCTCGGGCTTTGCAGCTAGCGAAAGTGCCGACATGTCCTGCTCAGGGCCATGACTACAGCGATCTGTCTGCATACAACAGACTTCTTCTGGGAATTGAACATGCCGCTCAATGATTGCTGGCCCATTACCTTAATCGCTAAACCAATCTGCCTTCCACACACACATACACACATACATACACACACAGACACATAGTCTCTCTATTTCTCTCTTGCACTCTTCACTACCTCACACACACAAGAATTACCATCCAATTAGAAACCCAGTGACTGCAATAGTGATTCAGATAATTCTGCTTTGTATGCACCCTTATGTTGTCGTGCAGCCGTCTGTTATGCTGCAGCTCGACAGACTGACTGCAGATTAGCCGACGCGGGCGCTACGCCCGGCCAGATGGAGCCACGGAACAGCAGAGAGGCTCCCGAGGATCCAAACTCCATAATCAAACAAGCTCATGTCACAGTCGCCTCAAAGGGATGTTTTTTTTGGGGACTTGGTGAAATGTGACTGAAATAGCTAATCACTTTCACACTTCACTGCTAATAGCCACAATATTAAAGTGACCAGTACATGAATAAAGGCCATCCACAGAGGCCTTCTAAAGAACTAAAGTCTCTTGTATAATAATTTGTATTTTCAGTGTTATATTTATACTGTACTACAGGAACAGTAAACATTATCTAAAATAACAGATAAAAATTTTAGCATTTAGCCAAAAACAAAGCAAAAAAAAAAAAAAAAAAACAGTATAAAATGATTAAGCTAACCAGGAAAAGGCTAAGTTTGAAGGGTTTTTATTTATTTTATTTAATTAATTAATTTATTTTTACCAGCTGAATGCACTTGATTTCATGCATTGCCTTTAATGCAGACAATATTCTGTCATGAGCCAAAAAACAGTTCAATTCAAATTTAGGAATAAACAAGATAATAAGGAAAGGAAAGTAAAGTTTTCTTTTCTCTTATAATTCATGCAAAGGTGACAAATTTTTCATTTGTTATTCATTTACAGCTACGATTAATGTTGTGGTATGTGTAGATGTGCAGTTTGTCATTTTACCAAGATAAGCCTTCGTCCTAAAGCCTCTTCAGAAATTTCACAAACAAAAAAACAAACACTTCATTATATCAAGTCAAGTGACATGACATACGGCTAAGTACGGTGACCCATACTCAGAATTCGTTCTCTGCATTTAACCCATCCAAAGTGCACACACACCGCAGTGAACACACACACACCGTGAACACACACCTGGAGCAGTGGGCAGCCATTTATGCTGCGGCGCCCGTGGAGCAGTTGGGGGGGTTCGGTGCCTTACTCAAGGGCACCTCAGTCATGGCCGGCCCGAGAATCGAACCCACAACCTTAGGATTATGAGTCAGACTCTCTAACCATTAGGCCACGACTTGCCCAGTATCAGTAATTCCATGCAGGACATCCTTGGTACAAGTCCCTGCGTTAGTTGTTACTATAGTAACAATAATGTATTAAAGTGAGTGTGTTAATATTAACCTGTGATTTGATTTATAACTGGAGCTACTGTATAGACTAAAGTTATAGAAAATGAATTAACACCTGCTGACCAATAAGAACTGAGAATTCAACAGCGGTGTGCTGGAGCAGGAACACATTTCCTAACCTTGATCATTTCAAATCTAGTCAGACCACATCACAGGACTTTAGGAGTCAGAACTAAAATGTTCCCAGCAGAATGGTGCAATTTTACGATCGAAATTCAGAAACACACAAACAAACTTCACAATATCAAGAGGGGTTTTTCAAAATAACTACAGATTTTGTGCAGATTGTGGTCAAGACGTGTTGCGTGACGACTTCAAAATGTACATTCAGCTATAGTCATATTGGATTCGTGTGTCTCATGAAGTCATATAAGTAATTACAAATGTGTCCTAATTGGTTGGAGTTTAAAAGATCACATGCTTAGATTTTTGTCAATTCAAGTAGTTTTCTTCATAGAATGTACAAAAACTCTGCAAATTGCATCACAATTTAAAATAAATAAAAAATAAATAAAAAGCCACTGCAAAATCGGCATTTTTGGGCCACAACAGTCACAAATTTGGGTTCCTGCACCTTCATAAGTGGTTCTGTTAACCTTAAACTCATGGATTATTTTACTGCTACAAAAAAGAGAAATAAAAGATCTGAGCATACCTGGTACACCACACCGTCCTCGTAGTTCTTCTCTGGGAAGCCGGGGGTCATCAGCTCCCCATGGTCACCCTGCAGAAATCCACCAGCTCCTACGATATCTAGAAAGATGGGAAGAGCGTGGTTCAGAGAAGTGGGTCGAGTGAATGATGCCTCAGAGATATCGAGCTCTACATGTTCTCATGCTGTCAGATCATGACACATTTCTACCTCTGCGGTTCCTTTCACCCACTGGACCTGCACGATTAATTTTCTGCCGGTGTTCCCACATGGATACTGTAATGTTCTGCACTCCCCAAAACCAGACTCACTCTTATTTCTGTAGATAATCTCATCTGCATTCTGTAGATTTCTAAAAAATCATAAAGATGCTCATATTCACATTTGTTTCTGTATATTCTAGTGTCACCCAGATAAGGACGTTCTTCTAAAGGTTGCTTCCTCAAATGATCTCAGGGAGATTTTACTCACCACCATCACCTCTGGCTTGCTTATGATCATTTTTTATATTCCTGTAAAGCTGCTTTGTGACAATGTCCATTGTTAAAAGTGCTATACAAGTAAGTCGAATCGACACACTTAAGCAGCACTGCTAATTCCTTTCCACGTGCTTCTTTTTTTCTATTCTTCCCAAGGCATTTAGAGATTGTTTCAGCTCCAGTTGTGTTCTGCTTCATGAAGATTTTTGGACCTTCAGTAAGAAAAGTCCAATCCTGTGAAGATCTACAGATATACCTGCTCCAGTTGGATTCCGCTTCATAAGGATTTCAAGCATTTAAAAGGAGATGTGGTCTTTGAGGTCAACAAACTCTTAATCAGTACACAATTGTCTGACTGTAGAAAGGACATTGTTCATAATAACACCCTCTGGTGTTTATAACAGTTTATAATCACACCCTCCAGTGTCACCCAAATGAGGATGAGGTTCAGTTTTGTGTCTGGTTTCTCTCAATGTTTCTTCCTCTTCCATCTAAGGAAGTTTTTCCTCACCACAGTCACCACAGTCACCTCAGGATTGTTCATTAGGGATAAATACAAACACATTTAAATGTGAGTCTAATATTAATCTTCAACTATTGTATAATATTAATCTTTTTGTACTATATTTTTTATGTTCTGTAAAGCTGCTTTGAGACAATGTCCATCGTTAAAAGCGCTACACAAATAAAATTGAACTGAATTGAATTGAACTAAATACTGTTTGTCTAGACTCTTCTACACTGTATACTGTATTGATTTATCCTGCCATTTTTACTCCTGTGCCGCTTAGATCACGTCAAGTCGAGATTTGCTCCACATGTCGTCTCGGGAATTTTCTTGCGCTTCTGGATCTTTATTTGCGATTTCGAGAAAGCTTTCTGGGAAAATACCTATAAAAGAGCTGTACAAATACAAATGAAGCCACTTGAGATATTATGAATCTTGTCTCTCTTCCGTGTCAGCGATGCAGCTGGTAGTTTTCTAGGTCAAATGCACACAGACAAACACCAAACTCTCTCAATCCTCAATTTAAACAGAGTACAATTATTTTATTCTCATTATCACACTGACATTAAATCATTCCAAATACAATCAGGTAAAGATTATACGTTCAAAATAACTCCGGCCCTGAGTACATAATGGGGTCTTCTAGATGGTGCTGAGTATGGCCACCATCTTCCCAGCTCTCAAACTATTTTCATCAGTGTATTTTCATGATTAATATTTGGATTAAACATGTTAGAGCAGAAAAGCTGGACCTTGTATTTGGACAAAAGGTCCCTGTAAGGTTGCATGTTAAGCATGTTGTCGCATTACAGTTTTTTTTGTTTGTTTGTTTTTTTGAGGCCAAAAAATTGGATTTTGTTCCTGATTTTGTGGTTGAATGAGTTTAGCTTTGAATGTCTTTGTCATGTCCCACTCCACAGTGGGGGATAATATGAAACTCATATGAAAGTAGATCCCCAGGGCTTTAAGAATTTGTAAGTGTTTCTGGTTTTACTTAACGTACCAGAGGCACTAAATTCATAGAAATACTCATAAAATAACTTTTTTTTTTTTTTTACAAAATAATCTTCGTATTTTCAAAGTAAACGTTGAAATCGAACCCGTTTCTGCTCTCTGAGACTCCCCAGGTGCTTGTTCATAAGCAGCTAAAATGTGAAGGTGTTATCTTCAAACACTAAAATTCTGTGTAAGTTTAACAACAGACGGAAAAACACACGTCTAACAAAGAAACACAACAGGGTCCTGACTCGTTTTAGATCAGACTTATGATCAGAGAACAATTCTTTATACTGATTGAAAATGACTGATAAATCAAAAGCAAAAATAAAAACAGGGTTAATTACCAGTAACCTCATTAGGGCTCACAGCATGGTACATGGCTTTGAATCCTTTGTCTGTATATCTGCCGTTTGTATCGAAATACACCTTCAAACTGCTTCCCAGTGACACCATCGGCTTCGGGTTGGAATAACCGCAGAATTTCCCTGTAAAAATAAAAACACAAGAACAAAATAAAATGATCAGAACAAATATGGTTTACATTATAAAAATAAATTTCATTAAATAAAGGAACATTCTGTATAAGGAATTAATAAAACCAAATGGGAATTAGACATTGCTTCACTCAAAGTCTGTTTTTCTTTCTTTGAATTTTATAACTTTTTTTAGGGGTAGAAAGAAAAAGAAATGTCATGGAACAGATTTGGGGGGTAGGTTGGGGGGTAGATGTTTGTTGCTCTGTGACTCATTCAACAATTTTCATTTGATCTACTGAAACAACTTTAAAATAAAATCCCACTCTTTTTTTTAGTAAGTTTTTTTTAGGATGACTCAGTCGTCTTTAAGATGCGGAGAAGGACGCCGCTGACTTCATGTTTAGTTAAGATGGATGGTGTAATGTGGAACATTCCATCTGACCCAGAATCCCAAGTGGTTTGTGATGGGGGACTAATTTCAGGCATGACATCAAAGCGCTATCTTCTTAGCCTTGGAGTCTGGAGGGTTGCAGCAGAAGGGCTGGGGCAAGCGTGTTTGTTTGTGTGTGTGTGTGTGTGTGTGTGTGTGTGTGTGTGTGTGTGTGTGTGTGACTTCTAACTTGGTCAGAGTCTGCAATCAATATTTTATAAGTTATCATTATCCAGAACATTTTTCACAGCATGTCTCTATTTTCTGAAACCTCTTTAATTGCCTGGTCTCATTTCTAGAAAAAATTCTGAAATGAAAATCATTTCAAACCACTTAAGATGATGTGCTCATGTATCGAGAAATGATGATATTTCAAGGTACTGTGTAATGATGTCAAGGACCTCTTGGGCAATTCCCTGCCAGACCAATAGAGGGGGTGCTGGCAGGTGTTTCCACTCCTTCAAGGTCATGTGTTTTCTCACCTGTGTCTTGGTATCCCTAAAGTGTTCTACTATTTATACCTGCCCTCTTGTATCACTCGTTGTTCTTCATTGTTGTATGTCAGACTTTATTTTTGTGTGTCATTGTCCCGGATTATGTTGTGTAGTGTTTATGGTTTTTGTAATGTTATGTTGTACGTGAATAAAAAGTATGAAGAATGTCTTGCATTTAGGTCTGGTCTGTGAAGCTCAACGGTAAGGAGTTGTGTATATGAGAGTGTATAAATGTTTAGTGACCTTGGGAAACCCCTTCATATCATGAAATAAAATAAAACATAAAATATAAAAATTGCATGATAAAAAAATATCTTTAGCCATGTAGAAGGGTTGAACATTTGATAACTTCAACAGAAATTAATTCATTTTAAAACTAGAATGAATTCTAGTTAAAAAATATAAAAATAAAGTTATATATATATATATATATATATATATATATATATATATATATATATATATATATATATGTTTTTTTTTTTCAAATATATAATTTTATTTTTTTTTTTTTTAACTCACTATCATTATTATACACTATGGCATTTATATACAGTATATGCTAACATCTCTGAAACTTAATTTCGGCTCTGCTTTGAATATCTTACAGTATCTATATATGCCATAGAGGCATAAATGATATAATTTGGCGCTGTGTCAGAGATGTTTACATTTTCATTTACATTACATTTATTACATTTATAACATACTGTTGTTAGTACATCTCTAATATGACTGGTCACGAACGTCATCCCATAAGAAAGTAATCCTGTAAGATCATATTGGTAAAGCATTCCTTTTTTAATTAAACAACCAATCACAGTCTTCAAAAGAATGTGTCATACCTAGTAACAGGTTTAAGCCCCGCCTCTTCTCTAAGATAAAAGTTGTTGTATTGTCCTTGCTCAGAGTTGCTCTGAGATCAGTCCTGAATCACTCTTAAGCTAAAATTCCTAGTTAGAAATCTTTAAGCTAAATTAGAAGCTCTCTGAGTTCGTTCTTAGAATCTTTATGAATACGGGTGCTGATGTCTAAGGAGTGTCATGGCCTAAAAACATTGCATTTCTCTGGAAGAGTAAAGACTTCATTCATTCATTCATTCATTCATTCATCTTCTACCGCTTATCCGAACTACCTCGGGTCACGGGGAGCCTGTGCCTATCTCAGGCGTCATCGGGCATCAAGGCAGGATACACCCTGGACGGAGTGCCAACCCATCGCAGGAGTAAAGACTTATGCACACTAAATCTTTCCCTCAGCACAGAGCAGACTGTATAAAAAACGAGTCTGAAGACAATCGATACACCTGGGCGGGTGTTCCCCAGCCTACTGATTTCCTCTCAATCCGCATCTTCATTACTGAAGAAAAACTGACAACACTCCTGTCTAAGAACATTGCAGCCTAAAATTAGAAGTTGGGATATCGTGGGATTCTCACCGATGATCCCTAACTCATCCTGGAGTGTGACGGCGTCTGTGCTGCATGTGTCTGATTCCTCCAGAGAGAAGTCTTGGAACCACAAAGCGATCACCTGGGGATATAAACACAGGAAGGTTGTTTCTCAAATGCTTCAGCTAGTTTAATTAAACAGAAAATGGATGGAGGTTGTGTTCACATTCTCTCTGTCTGTACAAAACTGTTTTTTACATTTCTAATTAAAAATTCTCAGCCAACTTTTTATGACTCAAAAATAAATAAGCATACATTGTCTAGTACAAGCCGATTTCATTTAATAATGAAGCTACAAGTTAAATACTACTGTATATCATTTATAGTTACCATTCTCTAGATTTATTTTTCCACCTTTTTAGAAATTTTGTCTAAATTACGGCAAAGCTAACCATCACAAATCTCCTTTCCCTCGCACAAGTCATGGAAATTTTAGTCAGATCAGTTGACAGTGTCGATGGATCCAAACTTTGAAAATCTAACAGAAATAGTAGAACATTCAGGTACCTTTGGGATGCTCATTTCAACATACTACAATTTGGGACACATTAATTCTAGTCCCGGATACTATTTAGGACGGATAGTAGGCGAATTGGGACGCAGCATGTGTCTTGAAATGAGGCGTGAAATGCAGAGCAGAGAAAGAAAGAGAGAGAGAGAGAGAGAGAGAGAGAGAGAGAGAGAGAGAGAGAGAGAGAGAGAGAGAGAGAGAGAGAGACAGAGAGACAGAGACAGAGAGAGGAGCAGAGGAATGCGACTTTCTCTAACAGCCTCCTCCTGAGCTTGAATTTTTGTAGTTTTTGTTGACAAATTATTCCAGTTAATAAGTGAGAGCTGCTGAACTGACAAGCTCAAACAAAAGACCTAACAAAAGAACTACTCTCTCTCTCTCTCTCTCTCTCTCTCCCTCTCATGCTCTCACTCTGTTTCTCGCATTCGCTCTCTC
The DNA here is from genome assembly GCF_030014155.1 of Tachysurus vachellii. Lineage (NCBI taxonomy): Eukaryota > Metazoa > Chordata > Actinopteri > Siluriformes > Bagridae > Tachysurus > Tachysurus vachellii. Next base: position 24,741,615 of record NC_083465.1, read on the forward strand.
TCTATCTCCCTCTCTGTCTCTCGCACTCTCACTCTCTCTCACTCTCTCTCTGTCTCTCTCTATTATGCCTCATGAGACCTTATTCCCTTATTCTCTTCCTTATAATTTTATTATAGTTCATCATAGTTTCCTGTAGCTGCATCTCTCACCTCTGCTACCACAAATGTAAAGTGTATAATCTGATCTTATTTAGAGAGAAAGCATGTCGTCTAAATGTCCAACAACACAACAGATGCAGATGTCTCTAAAATCTGTTTTTTTTATAAGTTTAACTTTACTGTGACTCTTTTTCAGTCTCCAGACCACTCAGATTGCCCACCTTTTTGCTGTCCACAGTGATGGTCCAGCTGCAGCTCATACTGTTGTCATAGCTGCTGGGGTAATTTTTGCTGCTGAACTCCCCCACCTCACCCGTCAGCTGGATCGGTGACCCACACTTTGAATTCTCCCCTGCACACACACACACACACACACACACACACACACACACACAAACACACACACAAACACACACACACTTCATCTCAACTCCACTAAGAACTCATTTCACTGAAGCATCACCCTGTTAATGATATGAATTCTAAGTTCAGTTATTAAAGATGAATAATTCTCCCCAATGTCAGTGCTTTGTAACAGTCAGAGCTGAAGCTCTGAATTTGTTGTTTTATGATTTCTAAGTAATATAACAAAGTGCATTCTTGTCTTTGTAACTTTAAAACAAAGAGAAAGCTTGACTATTTAGAATAAAATCCTTTATTTGTTGCATATACATTACAGCACAGCGAAATTCCTTCTTCACATATTCCAACTTTTAAAGTTGTGGTCAGAGCACAGGTTCAGCCATGATCCTTGATCAGATAGAGTTAAGGGCCTTGCTCAAGGGCCCAACAGTGGCATCCTGGCAGTGCTGGGGCTTAAACCCTGATCATCTCAGCAACAACCCAGAGCCTTAACTGCTTATCCACCACTGCCCTGTTTACAGCTGTTATACTTTTATAACTTGCTTCATAGATGTTCCACAGCATTAAACATAACTGTGAATATATAATAAATGTGTTGTTAATTAACAATAGTTGAAACATCTCAATCGTTGACAGATTACTATGACATGAGAAGATGTGAGAACAGTGACTGTGACTGTGATGCTTCGTCTATAACAGAATGATCCGAAGTGTTGTATTGCTTACAAAGTAGATTATGTTATACACTATTTGGAGAAAAGTTTTTAGACAACTGACTGCCATGCCATTGTGCTTCTTGAACATCCCATTCTATTCCAGATTTAGTCCCATCTCTTTGCGCTCATAACAACCTCGGGTTGTTATGTCTCGGGTTCAGTCAGTGTTCAGTGTCCAGTTTATCCCAAAGTAGTTGAGGTAGTGTTGGGTATGCTGTGAATACGCTGTGAATTGCGCTGACCCGTTATTTCCTCAAGAGCTCCTGGTTCCTTAATTCCACTCAATTACTGTTGTAGAAATGACATTATTAACATTGACATTATTTTCTGTCCAGTGTCACCCAAATGAGGATTAGGTTCCCTTCTTGGTCTGGTTCCTCTCAAGGTTTCTTCCTCATATCATCTCAGGGAGTTTTTCCTCACCACTGTCACCTCCAGCTAGCTCATAATGGATAGATGTTAGAGATACACAGTAATCTAATTTTATACTTAAAACTTTTATTTTTTTCCCTTCTGGTTCTGTTCTCCTGTAAAGCTCACTCATCTCACTCACCTTCTACCGCTTATCCGAACTACCTCGGGTCACGGGGAGCCTGTGCCTATCTCAGGCGTCATTGGGCATCAAGGCAGGATACACCCTGGACGGAGTGCCAACCCATCACAGGGCACACACACACACACACACACACACACACACACACACACACACACACACACACTACGGACAATTTTCCAGAGATGCCAATCAACCTACCATGCATGTCTTTGGACCGGGGGAGGAAACCAGAGTACCTGGAGGAAACCCCCGAGGCACGGGGAGAACATGCAAACTCCACACACGCAAGGCGGAGGTGGGAATCGAACCCCCAACCCTGGAGGTGTGAGGCAAACGTGCTAACCACTAAGCCACCGTGCCCCCCTCCTGTAAAGCTGCTTTGAGACAATGTGAACAAGTGCTATACAAATAAATTGAATTGAATTGAATTGAACTGAATTGAATTGAACTGAATTGAAAGTCAGGGCTCTGTGCAATTCTTCCATTCTAACCTCGGTAAATCTGTCGCTTTGTGCAAAGGAGCATAGTCATGCTGAGACAGGTCTGGGCTTCTTATTTCCAGTGAAGGGAAATTGTAATGCTATAGCTTCTAATAGATATTTTATGCTATTGTGTGTACAACTTTGTGGCAGCTGTTTAGTGCCACATCTTGTTGTGATGTCCTCAAACCTTTGGCCATATACTGTATAAAACTTGGTACTGTATAAAACTTCACATTATCCTCTTATAGCATTAAAATCTTCAAGTTTTCCTGTTTTCCATTTCTGCATTTTGAGCTTGACCAGCCTGAGGCTAAGCAGAAAAAACACACGAACATATCAATAAGAACATATCACACGAACATATCAATCAGTGGTTAAGGTGTTTGACTATTGATCAGAAGGTCATTGGGTCAAATCCCAGGTCCACTAAGTTTCCACTGCAGGACTCCTGAGCAAAGCCTTTAACCCTCAATTGCTCAGGTGTATAAACTGAAATAAAAAAAAAACTAAGTCACTCTGGATAAGAGTGTCTGCTAAATGATGTAAATATTTAGACCCCATTAAAAATGGTGCTCAAGTGCATTTTGCTGGTTTTTATAGTCTGTTAGGAGAGATTGTATACAAAATGTATGATGCAGAAAGATTTTACTGTGCTGCACATTTTAAAATGTATAAAATATCACATCTAACCTAAAGGCTGTATTTGTGATTTATGTCAGACATTAAATTAAACTTTAAAAAAGTCTGCACTGTTACAGTTCCTCCTGGCAGATTTAAATTAGCTTATTTCTCCATGCGAGTTTATTTTATCGCTAATGATTTTCAAGCCTACTTGTCAGTAGCGCAGAATAAAATGATAATGGTATTATTTCAAATGTGCCATTTGGCATAAACCCTGTCTTGTACTTTACTAGCTCAAGAGGCCGAAGATATACAGTAGATTACTATAAAGTAAGATGACATTAAAGAAGTTAAGCACAGTAATGGATATGCTATATTTTAAACTATAAAGCATTTTGGTCTGGTCAACCAAAAGGAGAACTAGATTCTGTATTAATGTTGAATTGTTTTGCATGATTCACTCATTTTCGTATGCGATTCTTCCTCATTATTTATGTATTTTTACATTTGGCTCGTCTACATGATTCATTTATTTTCTCATGTGAGTCTTCTACATGATTAATTTATTTTCCCATGTGATTCTTCCACATGATTAGTTTATTTTCACACATGATTCTTCTACATGATTAATTGATATTCACAATTGACTCTTCCACATGATCGCATCATTATTTTCCACTTGACTCATTGATTTCTTACATGCAATTCTTCCACGATGTATTGGCTTTCTCATGTGATTCTTCCATATGATACTTTTTTCACATCATTCTATTCCACTTGATTCATTCATTTTCACACGAATAATTTATTATTCTAATCGCATTGTGTATTAACCACAAAATCATTTCAAAATTATAGTTCTTATAGCACAAAATGTACTGCCTTCTGCATGTTTAGAAGAGCACAAATGCAAATTAACTGCAAATTAATTTATCATGTAATGATGAGATCCATGTCATCCAACCATAACTGAAAATATCCTGCAGTGCAGACAAGCACCGATGGTGTGATGAAGAGTACACTTCTAGGATTATAAATGAGTTTCATATTAGTCTATTATTCTGTCATTTCCTAATCCTTAAGTCTTACAGGGTGCAGATATTTGAACATAAACGATTAAACGTGCTTGAATACAAAATCCAAATTGAGAAACAGAAATGCAATTGAAAGGAAAACAAATAAATCATTTAACAAACAAATCTCCTAAGAGCATTATACAGTATAGTATATGTAGATCCTTCTGGAAACATGCTAACCTACTGTACATTGCATTGTTTTCCTCATGTACATCTGTGGCCAGTGGCTGAACATAACAGTGCTGCCTGATGGATGTATGTCACCAGAGAAGGCTCCAGAATGTTCTCTGTGCATCTCTCGCTTGGAAGTGCGAAGCGATGTTTTCGTGAAGTCACAAGATAAGTGCTAATAAGTTTGCTGCTGAGCTGAAACTATAGTATTGATTTGTGGCAAAAGCTTTCGGTTATATTCTGGGAGGCATCAATAACTATTTATTTTCAGACCAAATATGAGTACAAGCACATTATTTTTTAAAGTTACTTAACAATTCTGATTATGATACTGAAGGAAACATTAATCAGAGGCATCATGGAACATTTTCTTTAGCTCAGTTTTTCTTACTTGCTGTTGTGCCATTTACTGCCACGAATTAACTCCTTGTGCTGAGATTTCTGCTTAAGATGTTGCAGCATTTAAACACTAGGTTTAATAGAGAGTGAGTCTACCTGAGCAAATAAATGTGCAGTGAATTCCACCTTGACACATGTGTAAAGAAGGTCCAGGGCATTGTGAAGTGCTCAGTGCTCGTAGAATTGAAGTGCTTTCGTTTATGATACATTTGCTCATTTTTAATGACCGCACTCACTGATATTGCTCTTCACCCTCAGCTCAACCTCTCTTACACTTACCCTAAAGTTTGTCACATTTAATTGCTTTAACATATTTACATTTTTTTGTCATTGCAATTTTATCAATGACAGATCTTTGTCTACTGTACATTTATTTTGTTAGCACAACAACCTACACAAGGCTTACGTCATGTAGGAGCATCACCTGGTATTGGAGACTTGGCATTTATTATGTATGCGTATGAATAATCGAGCATAGACTCAGCCCAGTATCAGTATCAGTGCACTGGAAAAATTATGGCTTATCAATTGATAATATCTTGAATCTAGACAAATATTTTGCTATTTCCCATAGTAACATTACAATAAACTAGATATAATATTATTATCGCTATGACTAAGCATATTTTACTATTTCTAAGCTCTAGATTTTATTATTCTATTGTCATAGACTTGTCAAGATAAAATAATCTTTCAAATGAACAAGAACATTTAATGCTTAAAAATGGAATAATATAAAGTCTAGAAATGTCTAGAAATATGTTTAATAATCTTAGATTTGGTTTATAATAATCTTTGGATAGTAAATGTTAGATAATTTTGGCTATATTCTGGATATTTTAGTTCTGCAGTGTAAGGATTGACAGAAGATTCAACACCAGTGAGATCTCAGTTCCATCCATCCTCCTCACGTGAATCCTGTACTTCTCCTACTGTAATAATATTATTAGACATTGACCAGTGGCAGATGACTTTCTTTCTCTGAGTATTCTCAAGATGCTTTCCTACCATTTCTAGGTACTGTATACTGTTTCCACTCTTGCCTTCAAATTTCTCAGTCAAAGTCAACAAGTGGTCAAACTTTTCTTTTAAAACTGCTTTGCTAATGTTAAAAGTACTTTAAAAACATATAAATATATGTATATAATATATTAGAATATCTATATATTCTAATAAAAAAATAAAGGTTAGAGGCTACAAAGAAACCTATTACAACCGATTACATTGAAATTTAGTCAATTAGCTGGATTAAATGTTTTTGAGAAGCTAAAAGTAAAACCAAGCTAGAGGAAATATGTACTGTGGACTTTTGGTGCTTTGGTAATAGTGTTTTGGGAATGCAACCTGCAAAATTACGTTGATGAAAGGAAAGAGACATTTAATGGTATGATTCTGGACTTTAGGGAATTTAACTAATTTAATGCTATTTTCATACTGTAGCTAAGGGACATTTTTTGCCATGGATGGCATGTCATGTATCCTGTAGGTATAGCATCCTGTGCTATGACATTTTCAAACCACTTTGGTCTAGAATTTCGATTTTTCTGACTTCAGATCAAGTCCAAGTTCTTTCAAAATATCCAGTGTTATAAATATGTTTATTATGTCTGGATTGTAGTTACTGAATGTAAATCGGATGCATTTCACATCATTACTTAGATCATAGATATATTAGCTAATAAATAAGTCAATATAAACAGATGAGCTAAATGCAATTACTGTAAAAAAGATGAGTTTTTTATTAGGTTTGGTCAAGAAGCTGAAAATTTCTATGTGGAGGATTGTACATTGTAATTTGATGTATATCACTAGGCAAATACTAGTGCAAAAAATATCAGTTATGTCTTTGACATATTTTGACATGTACTGATAACGTTTTTGTTTTGACTCCGCCCCTTTTTACAATTGTGTCACTCTTTCCCAAGATTCCTTCTGCACTTTATATGAAAGTTGCATACAAACATACAACGTTGCAATCCGATGTCACTAAAATCAGAATAATACCATTGCTGTCTATGAATAATCTCTAGAGCAGGTTCTATTGGTGCATTATTTAGTATGATAGTTAATATCCCATAACATTCCAAACGCCCTCCGCATTAACAATCAAACATTAAAAACACGCTATGTAGCTATAGGACTTGTATAATGTGGTATATCATTTAGATCCTCAAACATTTTCTTCCAATTCAGAAGTAGATCTAGATCATGTATTCAGATTTCTTTCCATTTTTTACAGTATTAGCCGAATGCCAGCACTGTCAGCATAGATTAGCATTCATTAAACGAAATCCCATTTTAAATATGGCTTCAGGCCATCGTAATTCAGTTAGGTCTTGCAGAAGGGAGCAAAAGTGCAGCACTACAGTAATATCAAACTTGGGTCATTTAATTATTTTCCTAAATGAGATAATAGATCAGACTAACTCCCTGGAGCTAATGGAGGTAGCCTTTGGGAGAAGATTACTCACGATTCAATTACAATTTCTTGTCAGTTTGATCTGTTTATTTTGTGTGATATTTGTCACATAGAGGTGTTACTAGAAGTGCTACTCTGACACTTAATCTATAAAAAGAAAAGTTTTTTAAAAAAAAGTTGGTTTTTTTTGCAAATTAAACCAATGAACAGTGTATAGAATGTATGAAAATCATTATACTGGTTGCATAATGTAATAAATTATGATTATTAATATATTAAGGCCACAAACTAAGCATCTCATGGCCATAATTTGTTACTGTATATACACTGTATATCTATATGACTAGTGTACCTTGAACCTAAAACTTAACATTCTGTAGAACATCTTACTTAATACACCTAGATATGTAGTGGAAAAATGTAGGGAAAAAAGTTAATTCACTTCAAGAACTCCATGACATTAGTGACATAGGTGAATTAAGGTAACATAGTTTAATGGTGTGTGCATGATATAAAGCCAGGGCAGTGGTGGCTCTAGCAGTTAAGGCTCTGGGTCGTTGATCAGATGATTATGGTTCAAGCCCCAGCACTGCCAAGCTGCCACCCTTGAGCAAGGACCTTACTGCCCCAGGGGTGCTTTATCATAGCTCACCCTGTGCTCTGACCCCAACCTCCATAGTTGGGATATGTGAAGATAGAATTTCACTGTGCTGTAATGTATGTGAAAAAATAAAGGCTTCTATTCCAGTATGTCTTTATACATCTTTCAAATATAAGTGTCATCTCCATGCCAGGGGTCTTGTGATTATAATTGATTTGTCTGTTTTATCTATTGTAAAATTAAAAGGCTATATGGTAAATATTCTACCGCCAGAAAATAAAATTTAACTCATATCCTCAATATATTCATTCATGGCTAAACCTAATTAAAAATATAAAACAAACATAAACCAAACAATAGCCACTAAGTCACAGTTTGTTCTAGATTTTGAGAGTAGTTTTCTAGAATTGTATCATTTAACACTTTAGTCTGTTAAATCTCAAATATCTCCCATGAATAAAAAGGACTGTATAACAATATATGATAATCTGATATCTTGACCAGAATTTTACGTACCATCAGTAGCATTTTATCAGTAGTGGTCTTAATGAGAACAAAAATAAATACTATTGCTCACTTGTGTACTCATACAGTCAAACACATACAGTTTCAGTTTTTCGTACAGTTTTCTGTCTTCTGATAGGGTCACAGTGGATCTGAAGCATATCATAGGTAGTCTATCCTTTATAATTTAATGTGTAATAGAAATACCATGTGGTATATATGCATATATTTTTGGCAGTGTAACCAGATTTGGAGGGAAAAAGTGCCAGCGAGTGCATTTGCATGATGTACCTTATAAAGTGGCCACTAAATATAGTTTTGTAATCTATTTATTCATTAATCATTAATTCATTCATTCGGTTATATATTATTTGTATGTATTTTGTATTCTGCAATATATTTCTTCTGTGTATGTGTGTCAATATTATATAAAAATTGTGATAAATTGTTCAGATGTGCAGTACTTATTTATAAATAGTTTCTTAAAAAATAATGAGAAATTAATGGACTCGTTCTGATTTTTTTTTTCTGATTTGTCTGCCACTTCTCAGTTCATTTCTTATATAATTATCACAGTATGGTATTTCAGATAGCTCACCAGTGGTGCTATTGGCTTCGGTGACATAAACCACAACCAGGCCGATGGAGGCTGCAGTCATGGCCACGAACAGAACAATGAGGCTCTTCTCCAGGGAAGTCAGGCCAGTCCTCAATGGCATCTTGCTCTTCTGGCTTTTCCACCCACGAGTTGTCTTCAGATGCACGGACACAGTACCGCAATGCTAATTTCCCAGATACCTTTTTCCTTGATTATAAATGCTGTCACTTTTTAACTTTGTAAGGCTGTACTTTGTTCTCTGGTAAAACATTAATGAAAGTGTGAGAGTTCACCATGGAATTTATTCTACATGCTAATTTAGATTGAGATTGTAGTATCCATAGGAAAATTATTTCTTTTTTTAGAGAGTGGTTGATACTAATAATTTCAGAACATATCAGTCATTAGACTTCTGTTCAAATCCCAAATAATTTCAGCAATTGACCCTTTTCTAGAGCTGCGGTTCTCAACCAGTGGGGTGAAAATTTGTTCGATTTTTTATTTATCACTAAACTACTGTCATCAAAAGTTATCGTTTTGTATATACATAACTCCTGAATAAAAATTAAAATGTGTTTGGACTGGTTTGTCGATAGTGAGCGCGGAAATACAGGTGATAAGCGGTTTTATTAAGCGAGTCATTGAGTCGTTCATTCAAACGATTCGTTCAAAAGGCCGATTCATCAAGAGTGAGGCAGATGTTTGTGAATGGGTCATTGAATCTTTGACTCAACCGATTCGTTCAAATCACTGAATCATTCAAAACACGATTGAGTGTTGCTGTGAGACGCGCTATGCTGTGATCTTTGTTTGGATTCATCAGATATATTTTTGCTGCTAAAATAGACCAAAGCAGTCAATATTTCGTCTAAAATGTAAGTAACTTGAACTGTAAAATCCGAGTATAGGCCTACTTCTTATTTATTTGTTTGTTTGTTTGTTTGTTTGTTTGTTTGTTTGTTTATTGTGTTTGCCGTCTTGTAAACATATCGAAATATGACTGAAAAGACGAGATCAGGGTTGTTTTCTTGGTTGTTTTTGTTGTTTAACATCTAGATGCAATTGTTGTACGACATCTTAACAAACTTCAAGACTATCAAGTTTATTAATGACCAACTTCTAAAAAGAAAATGTTTAGTTGTCTTTGTAAAGAAATTAGCTCCAGTTGGACTCTGTGATACTAAAAGGAGATGTGAACTCCATGTGATCCTTACACCAATACAACATTTGTTGACTGTATATTTGTAATCACACCCTCTAGTGTCACCCAAATGAGGATGAGGTTCCCCTTTGAGTCTGGTTCCTCTCAAGGTTTCTTCCTTACCAATTTAAGGGAGTTTTTCCTCACCACTGCTGTCTGAGTCAAATCAGACTTGCTCATTGGGGATAAATACATACACATACATACATACATACATACATACATACATACATACATACATACATACACACTGTGAACTATATATATCTTGAATTTTTATTATATTAATTCTTTATATTTCTCCTTATGTTTATCTTCTGCTCTATGTTTATGTTCTGTAAAGCTGCTTTGAGACAATGTCCACTGTAAAAAGCGCTATACAAATAAACTTGAATTGAATTGAATTTAATTGAAAATGCACTCAAAACGAAATACCACAATCGTGCACAAATCGAGGATGATTTGAGGCTTTTATCAGACATTGAGCCAAGAATTGAGGATCTTTGAGGATTGAGGATCTGCAATGTACCTGCTTTGGGGGGGCCCAGCTTGCAAAAGGTTGAGAACCCCTGTTCTAGAGCAACTTATATTGATAACATTTATACAACTTAGCAGTTGAGGGATAATGGTTTTGCACAAAGGGCATTTCTGCAGTACTGGGATTTTAACTCATGTCTTTCTAATTTACCTAAACCAAAGCTTGAACTTCTCTTTGAACTGTTTGTTTGGTTTTTTTTTTATCTAGGACATGAAATTGAACTTAAATAGAATGTTTTCTCATGTTCATCAGACGTTCTTCCGATAATCTGATCCAACAAACTGCGTTGGATATCTAGCAAAATGAATTTGATCACACCAGTCCGACAAAAAAAATTGTTGAAGCTAAATTTCAAGGTTCATGGTGCGTTAAAATGATGTAGCAGTTAGAGGTTTGTTCAAATGCTTACTTATTCCTTGAAATGCTTACTTTTGAATTTATGATTTTTTTTCCCCCAAATGTCTAAGCTATCAATCCCTTTTAAATCCTGTTTCAAATGCAAATTTAGCAAAAAATAAATAAATAAATAAATAAATAAATAAATAAACACAAAACAGAGAGATACAAACGGGGACAAATTAAAGGGAAAAAAATGGTAAATGTCTTTCTAATGTGTTCATGCAATAGGAATGACAAGACTTGTTTGAATGTATTGGAAGTATAAAAACTGTTCTTCTAAAAGACTTTACTTTAGTTGCTGTTTGAATGGACAATGGATGTGGAGAGCACTGTCTAATAAATCTCTATAAATATCTCATATTAGTCTGTCGCCCGAATCACCTCAGACTTGTTCATTGGGGATAAATACAAACACATTTTAAATATAACTAATATTAATCTTGAATTATTGTATTAAATTAATCTTTACATTAATCTCTACTAATATTAACCTTTTGTTTTATGTTCTGTTTAGCTGCTTTGAGACATTTTTAATTGAATTTGAATTGAATTTAATTAAATTTGAATATTAGGTTAAGTTGTGAGTCTGATAATGGGGTGAAGTCAGCTTTGAGCATTTTTTATACTGATTTGCATTGACAATTCACTCTAAAAGGAGTCCGACCTTGCTGGCACAATAAATACCTCCACTACCACCACCACCACATCATAACATATTCAATGTTCTTCCTTTATTTTAACACAATAGACTAATTATTCTGATTTAGCAATGTTAAATATTACAATGACTTCCCATAACAAAAACTCAACACTCAGATATAGCATTTAATTAACTACTAATACAGAAAAACTGGCCAGAGTGGATCGTTTTTCTTATTTTATAGCCTTTTAATTCTCACTTTGCAACTTCTACGGTTATTAATAGCAGGCATCTTATGTCATGTCACATAACAATATTAATCCAAAAAAAAATGAAATAAAGCATGATTTCCCTTGAACCCTGTTTCAAATGAAGTCATAATACAACCATTTAAATATTATCCAGGTTCTTTTAAACTTCTCCACACATCGAATTTTAAAAATGGACTTTTTTTAGTTTGTGAAGTGGAAATTAGTGAGTATTTTGTGTTCACATACTTTGTTGTTGGAGAGACCATGAAACACGGATGACACCAGGTTCATTCATACATTTTTCTTTTTCTCCTATTTTTTATTGTACTTTTATTTTGACACTATACCACATATGATATCCACCAGCCTGGTAGAGAGACAACAACCTGACTCCGAACATGAACAAAATAAAAGAGATGGTTGTTGACTTCAGGAGAGCACAGAGCTACAATTCTCCGCTGAACATTGACGGATCCTCTGTAGAGATCTTCAAGAGCACAAATTCCTTGGAGGAGAATGTCATCCGGTCCCTTAACAACAACTCCATCACCAGAAAATCTCAGCAGGGCCTCTAGTTTCTGCCAAAGCTGAGGAAAATAGCTCTGCATTTTCTGTAGCACTATTGTCCTGCAGTAACGTTGTTTCATTTCACATTTCATTTAGAAAATGACAATAAAATCTTCTTGGCTTGACTTGATATTACTCAGTTACAGTATCTATCTTGCTCACTTGTTGTAAGTTTTGGAACAGCATAATGCCAGTCATTTCAAGTGACCAGCAAAAGCAGGCTAATAACTTTACGAATATAATGATAAATAGAACAAATTTGATAATGGACAGATTAAGTTTGTACATCTCGCATGTACTGTGTATATAACCAACCAGCCTTTTCAATAACCTTCAGCATGTTCATGAATCTTCATCACACAGCATATGTTGATTAATTACGTATATATGTCCTTGTTAACAGCTCAAACTCTCAACTTAGTATCCAGCGACGTATCTTAAAGCAAGAATTCAGTACCTGCTATAATTATTTCTGAACCTACATTAGTTATGAGAATGATGAATTAAGCCTGGATCCTCCATTGGATGCTGGAAGACCAATTAATTAATTAATTAATTAAATTATTAAATTATTAATTAATAACTTTTCATATTACAAAGAAACTGAAAAAAATAAAAGTTTCACACACATTGTGTACAAGTACATATTACACAGGTACAAAGTACAGAGGACAGATAACAGAACTGTAAATTATAAAATAATAATACATTTTTTGTATGCTATGAGCAAATATTTATGAGCAAATGAACGGCAACTTTTTTATCTATTTATCCTGTTTGGTATTCAGAGGAAACACAACATGAATCCAGTAAGACATTGTGTATTGTTTTACATACTGTACTACATTGCTTTATTTATTTTACTTAACCTTCAATTCAAGACAGCAGCAAAAGACTCACTGTCTTTGTTCAAAATATTAACCCACCCAAAGAGGCTTTTAAAGAACCTGTGTTTTCTGGCTCGGACTTTGAGGGAAATGCTGGTTCAATACAATGGTACAGTCCTGCAGTCGATAGGCACTTCACTATCTCATTATGATAATGAGAGCAGGACAAGGGCTGTTTGCAGCTCCCATAAAGATATGGAGCCTGTTATAAACTGCTATCAGTAAGATTATGGCTGTCAACTCATACTCATTCCTCCAAAGGCCTTGACCATGTCTTTATCTGAGGTGCCCTGCTGTGATTATGCTAGGCGCTGAGTTTGCATGGCAGACCGAGATAACGGTGTTTCAGTGTTAATCTAACAATATTTATGTTATTAAATATTATATTAAATATAAATTATGTTCTTTTTATGTTATTTTATTCACTCTGATAAGCCAGAATTATCTGTCCCAAGTAACTGCTGTTTTTTTGTTGTTGTTTTTTTTAAATTTGCAAAGCAAAGTCCACTTGCATAGGACCAGAGCATTGTAATGATACTGTATGAATGCTGACTGGCATCTCTAAATTGTCTGTAGTGTGTGTGTGATTGTGCCCTGTGACTCAGTCCTTGTACCCTGAGTCACCTGGGACAGGCTTCAGGCCTCCTCCTGTAGACCGATACAGAGAATTACTGTCATTATTTGACGTTTCTTGTCCAAATCTTTGCAGTGAGATGAAAAATTCACGTCTCATGTGGCTTATATTATATTATATAAAATACTTCTGAAAACTGTTCCTACTTTTGCAGGTATTTCTGCCTGATGACAATGAAAAAGCATTAATAAATCATTGGTATTCAAGTGCATACAATTTGAAATAAACATTTGAAAACACTATGTGCAATAAACAATAAATCCATGTTTCAGAAAAAATTCCTCAAGGTGACAGCAAACTTGTGATTATGAACCCAAATGAGCCCAGAATCAGTTTATGTAGCTATTAACTGCTGCAGTAGCTAGCAAGTAATGAAATTAATCTCACCCAGTGAGTTCAGTGTGGACCTATATTAACATCTTCATCACTTCACATCTGGAAACATTACAAGTATTTGGACCTCCACTGAGATGAGGCTGACTCAGTGAATCCTGAGGCATCTAGAGATCTACCAGCTCCAGTCAGACTCTGCGATACTAAAGAGGAGATGTGAACGCCATGTGATCTTTTGCATCTGTTTGACTGTATATTTATAATCACACCCTCCAGTGTTGCCCATATGAGGATGAGGTTCCCCTTTGAGTCTGGTTCCTCTCAAGGTTTCTTCCTTTACCGTCTAAGGGAGTTTTTCCTTGCCACTGCTGACTGAGTCACCTCAGACTTGCTCATTGGGGATAAATACATACACATTGTGAACTAAATATATCTAATATTAATCTTGAATTTTGTATTCTATTAATCTTTATATTATTCTTTATATTAACCTTTTGTTCTATGTTTATGTTCTGTAAAGCTGCTTTGAGACAATGTCAATTCTAAAAAGCGCCATAAAAATAAACTTGAATTGAATTGAATTGAAAAGTATTCAGCTACATGGTGAAGATTCATTCATAAACATTAAACCAGAGTAAGTTATACACACATAGTGACTTGGATTTCAAGGCCTTTTGTACAAAAAATAAACTAGATCTGGTTGATTGAAGTGCACATTCAGCCGTAACATTAAAACCACTGACAAGTGAAGTAAATAATGTATAGTATATACATAATATACAGCAAGTGAGCAGTCAGCTATCAAAGTTGATGTAATAAAAGTAGGAAAAATGGGCAATTGTAAGGATCTGAGTGACTTTGCACCAAAATTGTGATGGCTAGATCACTGGGTCAGATTTTTCCCAAACTAGCAGGTCTTGTGTGATTTACCTCATTACCAGAAATTTTCCAAAGAAGGACAACCGGTGGACCAGCAACAGAGTCATAGGTACCTAAAGCTCACTGATGCACATAGGAAGCAAAGGCTAGTCTGTGTGGTACAATCGTACAGAAAAGCTACTGTAGCACATATTGCTGGAAAAGTTAATGCTGACTCTGATTAAAAGGAGTCAGAACACACAATATATCACATGTTGCTGTGTACGGAGCTGCATAGCTACAGACTGGTCAAAGTGCAACAGGCGAAAGCTTCTGCAATGGGCACATGAGTATCATAACTGGATCACGCACCAATGAAGGAAGTCAAGTCAAGTCAAGAAGCTTTTATTGTCATTTCAACCATATATAGCTGAAGCAGTACATAGTGAAATGAGACAACGTTTCTCCATGACCATCGTGCTACATAGAACAAAGGCAGAGCTAAGGACTTAGGCGAAGACTAAGGCTAGGCAAGTTAGTCCTAGGTACTGTAAGTTAGACTAAGTAAGTTAGTCCTAGTCGCAACCTGTTGTAAACAGTGCCAGACAAACAATACAAACACTAGACAACAATACACAAAAGCAGCACTGACCAGAGTACATACTGTATCCAACACATCATTGTGCAGGTTGGTTGTTGCACGATTTCTGTACTTTATTAACATTGCCGGTTGTACGTGTCCATGTACTATGAAGAGTCAGGCTAAGAATGTAAATAGCACCATATTGGATCCGGAGTGGCCGCTGCATGCTACTGCCACACTGCCATAAGGTCCATGTCATGGATCTGAAGCTGACTTTGTCTCATGTATCATGTTTTCTTTCACATCATGTGGACGGCCGGGTGTGTGCATTGCTTACTGGAGAAAAGATTGTAACAGGATGTGCTATAGGAAGAAAGCAGTCCAGCAGAGGCAGTGTGAAGCACCAGGCAATGATCTCCTGGAAAACCTTGGGTCCTAGCATTCATCTAGATGTTGCTTTGAAACATTCCACCTACCTAAAAATTGTTGTTGACCCCTTCATGGGAACGGTACCTCCAATGACAGTGACCTCATTCAACACAAATAATTCACCCTACCAAATGTGCCCTATTGTCATAAATATATTTTTTTATTTATAATTGTTGAATGATCACTAAAAGATTTGGTTTATGCCAGTTTTCCATGAATTCTACATATACAGTTTAACCTCAGATTGTGGTAATATTTTAATTACTGACAAGATCATAAGGGAAAAACTTTTTAATTACAGTACTTTTTTATAATTTACGGTCCATGTGATCCATTCCGCTATCCATATAGCGCTAATCTAAAATAATAATATTACAGCTGCAAGAGTGACATAAATCAGGTCGCCTATACATTTAGGTTTAACAGAGTTATAAGCACCCAATTAGCTTGTCTTTGCTTGGTTCTTCTGCTACACAACTCTGCAAGAAGATATATTGTCAGGATTTAATCAATAAGCAAGCGAGAGTACAGGCAGCGTCTGGCACAAGAGATACATTTTTAGTTTTTGGTTAATTGCAAAATCACACTCTTTGTAATTGTTGCTAAGGAATAGATGTGATAGGAATAGTGGTGATATTCACTGTGTGAGGAAATGAAATCCCACTTAAGCCTGTTTTAAAACACTGTCGTTACAGCAGACGTTTAAGATTTATTACTTATCACATTCAAATCTCTGCTTACTGTTATAACAGGTTATAAACATGTGATCTCCATGTCAGATTATAAGATGAGTGACCTGTTATCAACGGAAATCAGCATGTTCTTCTTCTCCATCTTCTTCTTTCTCTTGAGGTAACAACTTGAGGTGGCAGGATATTGCTTTTCTTTTTCTTTTCATACTGATACTAAAGCCTTTACTGTACGCAAATCTCAAATCGTTGTCTTTAAAAACTGCTAATCATTTTTACTGAACCACATCATAGTTAATCTAATTAAAAATTGTACATACGTAGGTTGTACGTAGGTTGTAAATAGAAAAAGTAATTCATAATAATATGTATGAGGTTTATATTCAGTCTTAACAAAAGAAAAACTTTGTACAAAGTTCGGGGCACGGTGGCTTAGTGGTTAGCACGTTCGCCTCAGACCTCCAGGGTTGGGGGTTCGATTCCCCCCTCCACCTTGTGTGTGTGGAGTTTGCGTGTTCTCCCCGTGCCTCGGGGGTTTCCTCCGGGTACTCAGGTTTCCTCCCCCGGTCCAAAGACATGCATGGTAGGTTGATTGGCATCTCTGGAAAATTGTCCGTAGTGCATGAGTGAATGAGAGTGTGTGTGTGCCCTGCGTTGAGTTGGCACTCCGTCCAGGGTGTATCCTGCCTTGATGCCCGATGACGCCTGAGATCCGCTCCCCGCGATCCGAGGTAGTTTGGATAAGCGTAGAAAATGAATGAATGAATGTACAAAGTTCCCGAAAATTAAAAACATTTCCGAATCTAATTCTAATCTTTGAGCAACATCCGATATGTTTTCTCCAGTATCTGATCCACCATTTTTTGCTGGTATCTGGCTGATCTGGCAACATGACAAATATGAGTTTTTTTTCCTCCTGTTAGCATTTTTTTTCCTGAATTGTCAAAAAAACAAAAAAAACAAAACACTAAATAAGAACAGAATTACAATTAAGTAATACGAAACATTTACCTATACATACAGAAAAGGAAAAATAATATAATATAAAGAAAATCTAATACGTGAATACAAATTAGTGAGAAGAAAAAGAGATTAAAGTAAAAGAATGTGAAAACAAAAACTAAAAAATGCCACCATCTATGATTATCCATATAGTCATTGCAACTACCATAATTTAATCTGTTCCATGAGTTTCCTGTAATCATAAACTTAAATGGTTGCTTTTAATATGTTAATACTGTAGCA
Source organism: Tachysurus vachellii (assembly GCF_030014155.1). NCBI lineage: Eukaryota > Metazoa > Chordata > Actinopteri > Siluriformes > Bagridae > Tachysurus > Tachysurus vachellii. Next base: position 24,759,473 of record NC_083465.1, read on the forward strand.
ACTGTCAATATTTTCTGATGCACAGATTTTTTTGTCTTAAATTCATAAAGTGTAAACAGAGGTTTAGGGTTTACTAAACCTATAAGGAGTGTACACAGAATTATTAACAGCATTACAGATGACAGCAACGATGTGATTTACCGAGTGAGGTATGAAGACAAAATCTGAAGACGGTGCCAAAATGAGATGGATTTCATTAGAGCGCCAGTTCTTTTGTTGTGGTTCTGCTACTAATGTACAAAAAGTTCAAATACTTCTCCACTTCAATCTCATCATGTTATAAGGAATTTATGCAAATTAATTTTATTCCCCTTTCCCAAAGTGAAACCTCAGCAGTTCAAAACAAAGAGAAATTTATAACCATATACATTTAGTATAATTGGAGATTACAGTGCAAACATGACTCAACGACCCGATCCAATCCAATCAAACCCCGTCCAATCCAATGTAATGTCATCTCAGGGAGTTTTTCCTTGCCACTGTTGCCTCTGGCTTGCACATTAAGGATATATGTTAGATATATATTGTATTTTAAATGTTAAATTAATATTTTTATATATATTTTTGATATACTTTAAATGTATGTATTCTTTTATTCTTATTTTTATTCTTATTATTATTTTATTACATTATATATATATATATATATATATATATATATATATATATATATATATATATATATATATATATATATATTTTTTTTTATTTTTTTTTTCCTTCTGTTTCTATACTCCTGTAAAGCTGCTTTGAGACAATGTGAATTGTTAAAAAAAAAGCTATACGAATAAATTGAATTGAAAAATTTACATCAATGTCCTTGACCTGGTCACAGGTGTTCATTATCAAAGAAAGAAGGCAATCCTCATTGAAAAATTGTAGGTTCACTGATATCATTCCGACAGAATGGGAACAGAAGTGTATACAGCTGCATGTAGATAATTAGCAGTTTAAAAAAAGAAAGAGTATGCAAAAGAAAGATTTAGGTTTGTGTTGCAAGCTCTCGCCACTGCGGGACCGGTGATTTATGAATGCATCTGTCAGAGGTAATAAAGCAGTCTCTAATGAAGCCAGAGGAAGGTGACCTTGTGCTGCAGAGTGATTTTACCCTGAGTGTGTACAGCGATTCTGCGTGTGGGCGGATACTGCAGGGCTGTTCACGAGAAACCAGAAACAAAACGGCATTCTAGACATAAGGCTTAGTATTAACATATAACAGGCTTGGTGAGGACACACACACACACACACACACACACACATCACCGCTGTCAAAGAAAATGCCAAAGTTCCAGCAATTTATCACAGCTTCAGATAAATTTGACCCTCATGTACCAGTGATCTCAGTAACTTTAATTTCTTCGGAGTAGTATTTCTAATCTTAGCCTATCCTTAGGAATAGAACTACAAGCTCTAGTAATTCATCACTAACTCCTTACTCCTGTCAAAAGGAGACCCTAACACTACTGTATGTATTAGTAGGTGGTGTAAAGCAAGGTCATTGTATCTGTATATGTTTTTTTTTCAGGGTGGCCTTATCTAGAACAATGCAGTTAATAAAGATGAATGTACGGTTGCACAAATGAATTGCTGAAAAAAATTTAATGCAAATCAAGCAGAAATCTAGCCTCTGTAATACATTTGTTGATATCAGACTATTTGAAGTGGAAGAAAGATATTAAATTAGTTTGATCAATGTATGCATATTTATAGATCCTTATATTTTTAATGAGGATTGCGACTGTATTTTTTATTTTTAGAGAATTCAAAAAAAATATATATCGTGGGTCTTTAAATGAGCTCTTTATTGTTTTTCCTATCCCAGAAGGTACAAACAAAGGCATATATACATTATAACATTTCCAAGAGCTTCTTTAAGCTAAGTCTTAATTTTTCCCATAAAGAAAAAAAAACGTGTATTAAAAACGTGTATTTATTTTTCATGGTTGGATAGTCAGTAACCTCAAATATACAACTCTGATAACTTGAGTACAAATCTTTTACTTTCAAATATACATACAGTGTAGCTTTTATCGTTATTACAATTGTCATCCAATTATATTACACTACAAACACTGTTGTTGGAAGATATATATTAAAGATGTAAAAATTACCATCCGGGAGACAAGGAAAGGTGTAGTTTAATACCCTTTTTCTGACAATGTAGGAAGGTTTTTAGTAATCCAGGTCATTTTGAATGTCATGGCAACCATCATGTCATGGCATATATAGTACAGTCTTACAATTGCTTTTTTGTTTAACAGTTTTTGTCTCATTATATAAAATGCAGTCTGTATTACTAGAGTACAGGCATTATTATTATTATACCCGTAACAATATCAACATCCATGACAACATGACAGCTAATACATCTAATACATCGAAGCTACAAATAAAAACTTAAATGTAGAGTGAATAAATGGCCACACAGCCATTTGGACACGGACAACATCTACAGTCCGGACACTACCGATTATTAAAGAGTTAACCTATAAGATGAATCTCTCTGGAAGATTTATTTCAGAGCAGTCTGCTTAAATTTATATAATTAAGGTCAAGGAATTAATTGGCTATGATCGAAAGGAAATTTCTATTTATTTGTATAGGACTGGACTGTATTGCAATGGACTTTGTCTCAAAGCAGCTCAGAAAGGTTCAGTTTTGTAAATTGAGACGTTACTGTATGTTACATTCAAGTTCAAATTAAATGATTTTAACAAGCCTTGGTGTGTCCCTGAAACAATGCACATTTAAGAAGAATGCAGAATTTACTAAAATGTGATAATGAAAGCAAATAAAATCACACTCACTTGAAAAAAAAAATGATTTGACAAAAGTGCAAAATAATGGGCTGTGGTCCTTACATCAGCATATAGTTCTCTGCAGTGCTCCTACTACCAAGATTGCTTTCCTGTGACGTAATACTCCTCCTCCTCCTTCTCCTCCTCACAAACAAACAACCTCGACTAAGAAGATTAGGTGAAATATATCATGTTGAAAGGATAATGACCCCGAACTGTCTATAGACGCTCTTTTTCCTGCTTTCGAATTTCAGTCCTTTCTTTTGGTCGAAGAAAACAATCACTAAAGGTTGAGTGTTTCAGAGCATTCGATTCTGCAATCTATAAAAGCTCAGTGGACGTTGAGTGATGTGTACGGTCAGCGTTTTCACATTGCAGTCTGCATCGTTTACTCTCTGTAGTGTAAATAGCTGCAGAAAATAGTTCTCACTGTACAAACTTTACCAGTATATTCTATTTACATAAAAAAAATCTTATTGAAAGTTGAAGTTGATTTTGAATCTTGAATCTCTCTCTCTCTTTTTTCGATCTCTCTAAACATATTCTCTCTGTCCACTTTAATAGGAACACCTGTACACCTGCATATTCATGCGGTTATCTAATCAGCCAATCATGTGGCAGCAGCTCAATGATTAAAATCATACAATTATAGGTCAAGAGCTTCAGTTACTGTTTACATCAAACATCCAAATTCTTTATCCAAAACAAGGAAAAATGTGATTTCTGTAATTTTATTCGACATATTTATCAGCGCTGAATGGTGCTGAAAAAACAAACAGTGACTGAGTGACAGGCCTGTGACTGGAAACACCTTGTTGATGAGAGAGATCCAGATTTGGTTTGAGCTTCCATGAAAGATATAATAACTCAAATAAGCGCTCTTTACACCCGTACTGAACAGAAAAGCATATCAGAATGCACAACACATCAAACCTTGGGGTGGATGACCTACAACAGCAGAAGATTACATCAGGTTCTATTCCAGTCAGCCAAAAGTATGAAACTGAGACTATCATGGGCACTGACTTCCCAAAACTGGACAGTTAAAGTTTAGATGAAAACAATAATGTGGTCTTTTCCCAGTCTCAATCAGCTACAATGTAAGTGATAAGAGGAATTAACTTGTTTTGTTACAAAACATTTAATAATAATTAGACATATAAATATATCTTGTGTTGTTATATACGGTATAAGCAAAATAAACAACTTTTGTTTTTAAGATCAAGCTGTCATTAATTATTTTCATAAAATAGCATAGCACATTGTGTTTTATTCTTTAAATAAGGGAGGACGGTATGAAATATGCATGCATATAATATAATTACAAAGAAAATTCTACAGAACATAAAGAACAAGAAGCCTACATTTAAAAAAATTATACCATGTGAATAGATAGTAGTTATAATTTACCAACAGCAATTGATAGACAATTTTTTTTTTTAAAAAAATGCATTTTCAGACAATATAATACCTGCTGCTATAGTGTTGTTATACAGCAATTTACGTCATCCTCTTTGAAAATGAAACATCATTAGCAAACACTGTGACATGCCAACAACTGTCACATTACGTTAATGTTATCAGGTACATTTTTCACACCACATATCTAATATCAAATAGTGTCTTGGGGTTTGTGTGGAAATGCCATCAAACCAACATCAAATGCTTCAGATATCTGAAACTGGATGTCTGGATTTCACCTCATATGACTGGATTTCACCTCATGGTGCTGATACACACACATTCTCACTTCAGGCATCTTTCTGTTAATACCTTGTCAGATAATCTCATATCATCTTATGGGCTCCAAATTTTAAAATGATGATCACAAACGCCAGCTGGAATTTTTCGCAAGGAGCTCCGTAGTTGGCGAGCTGCACTACCGGCATCAAGCACTTCCAGAGTTAAAACAGGGCCTATGGTGAAGATCTAAACGGAGCCTTTAAATGGTTCCAACGACACTATGCCAGCAATGGAGAAGACATTAAATATTGAAATAGGAGCTAATTAAGAGACAAGATGTGTGGAAATGAAAAAGAATGAAGCTGCAGGAATGGTGGCATAGATGGAGAGAATATTAAACAGTGAGACAGAGAGAAAGAAGGAGAGGGGGGGGGGGGAGGAAAAGCCCTTCTGCCAAATTCGATATTACTCAGTCTGTAGAGGTCAAGACCTCCAAAAATAGATTTGTGATATGATTCTTGATGATCCGGCTTCCATCTGCGACTGAAATGCCACCATCGGTCACATCAGAAAATGGTTACGATTATGACAAAGTCATAACAAAATAAGATAAAAGAAGTTATATGATGCGTCTGCGAGGAATACAGTTACAATTCATGCCTGAGCAACAAGACAGAAATGCTTTCCAGTGTTTTACATGCATGTTCCCATCAACATGACCTTCTCATCAGGGTATGCAACTGCAAATAGTATCCAAAAAAAAAAAACTACAAGACATTCACTCCTTAGGGAAATGCACTGTGTAACGAAGAACGGAGTCAACAGAGAGTGAACGTTATGCTGTTAATGATTTTAATATAAAATCAGAGTAACATTGCTGCTGAACATGGCACTTTACATATGACAACAAGCACACCAGATTTTGGATTTTTTTGTTGTTGTTGTTGTTTCTGTACTTAAACATCATTAATTATCAACCTATTTGGATTTGCAAAGCTTAAGGTTTAAACAAACTCATAAAATATACATATCATAAAATAAATCTGGCCAACACACCCTCAAAAATGCAAAACAATCATTTACCAAACGTATAGTACAATAAGATTTTAAATTCAACTGCACAAGGTTTTGTAAAAAGTAGCAGTAGTAAGCTTATCTGATATTCAGTGCAATGTATATCTGTAGATCCCACACTGGGATGTTAATAGACAGCCATCTAAACCAATATACATGCATATAACTAACTATGTTCCATTAGCTTTATTATATTATAAGTTATCGTTATTGCTATTTCACTTTAAATACTCTTTTTACTATTGGCATATTCTTTTATTTTTTTAAAATACTTCCTTTAATAATACTGTTTACTGCCTTCACTTACACACTCACCATTTTTTTTAAATGTCACACATTCTGCCTCATGAACTGGGAATAGTCCTGTCATGCTTTGCACTAGAAACCCTTAAGGAAGATTCTGTACCAGGCAAACATTGGACCATGATTACTCAGCGGTTCTTACTCACTCCAGCACTGCCGATGGGGGTGGACGTACGCAACAGTTGGGCCGTCTGACGTTTTGGAACATAGACCTGAAGACATTAGCTTGCCTTCGCTTGATCTTCCTGTCTGATGGTGAATCAGACGCTGCACCTGACATGGATTTCCTGAGTGTTGTCTGAGTCATGATCTTCTTCTCATGCTCTTTGATTTTGCACTGGAGGTGACTCTGGATAGCGAAACCGAGTGACTCTGGATCCAACGAGGCGCCGTAGACCTCCCATGTCATGCCCTGATCATCCCACACCACATCATGAACACTTTTCTTGTTTGTCTTGGCTGCCTTCTCATCCTCCTTATCCCTTTCTGGCTTGAACTTGGAATCTTGCGTTGCAGACTTGGCTATGGATTTGTTCACGAGCTGCTCTCTCTTTTTTTTGCCCTCTACAGTAGAGCTTGATGGTGGGGCAGAAGCCTCTTTGTTAGTCTCATTAGCTGCTGTGTAAGGACTGACCACATGTGGAGATGACTTTGACTGTGAAATAGGGGATTTAGCAGCAGGAGGTCTGGCAGGTTGTTCTGACTGAGTACTTGTTACAGACAGAGCTTGACAGGCCTGATCAGTTGCTTTGGTCGAACTCTCACCAAAGCCCTTCTCCTTGGAGTCCTGTTTCATAAAATTTGAAACAGAAGGCTCAGGTGAGTCACTGCAGCTCTGACTTTGACAACTACCTTCAGTTGATAGCTTATTTTGATTGCATGTCTCAATATTGATCTGATAAACTGGTTGAAGAGGTGAATATCCTTTTGGGGCTTTGTAAACTGGTGGCCCAGGCTCTTTGGGCTTGGCTCCAAGCCTGGTCTCATGTTGTAGAACGCCATCTGTGTGCACCAAAACTCCAGAATGAGGAAGTACCTCTGACAAGGTTGTGATAGATGGGCCACATGAACTACCAGACATTTCCAGTGTAATCGGTGCCTCTGCACTCTCCTTATGGTATACCATTGCAAGGGTCTCCATTTGTTCCATTTGAGTGCAAATAGACACCCGTTTGGGTTGGTGTTGAAAAAGGCTGGGACTTGTTTCAACTGCTCGAGTGCAGACTAAGGCTACAGCCTGCACCTCTACATCCTGGTGATGTTTGCAGGGTGAGGTGCCACAGTCTGCTGCTGATGTCATGGTGGAAGCCTCGCGGTACAGTTTACAGTGTTTAACCTTATTATCCTCCGAAGCTGAGCTTAGTGTTTGAACTGCCTCATCAGTCACTTCAGCATGAAATGACTGACTTAAAGAGATGTCTGCGGAATGCTGAGAACTGCTGTTTATTGTAACAGTTTGGTGGGAATTGGGATCATTTGTACCATATTCAGATTTGGGGAAGGATGTTTTTTCTTTAAGAGGTGTGGTCTGAATTTTGTTTGCTTGTAATATAGTAAGATCTTCCTCAGGTTTCTCTTTGCTGTTTGCTGGCTGAGAGGTCTCTGCTGGTTTAGAAACTGATTTGGAAACCTCTGTGGTAAGGCCTTGAGGGCAAGTCCCTCCTTGCAGTTTCCTAGTTGATTCTCGATGTTGCTGATTCCTCTCATCCATGCTGGTGATCGGAGCTAGATCTGAGCTTCTGGTGCAGCTTGTTTCATTGAGTTCATGTAATTGGTCCTTGTTTGCATTCCTGTTGCTTAAAGGTAAGTCTGTGAGCTTAGGATCACATGTGTGACATGGCTTTTGACTTTGAGTTGTGGGTTCCTCGGATGCCGATGCTCTACTCTGTAGTTTCTCCTCACTCTGCTCTTCCTTGATCCCTTCTTCAGCATGAGTGCCATTTATCCCCTTGTCATCTTGTGGAAGCATTTCTACACATAATGGACTACTTGAGCAAACATCCTTGCTTTTGGCAGCAACAGTTGGTAACAACTTTGAATTTACATTGCCGGTTTCCATCTTGGGGTTTTCATGAGGTTCCTGGGCATCGTGTTTTTGCTGATCCTCACTATGAAAAGCAGGAGAGTTGGATGTCCCTTCCAATAGTTGCCCTGTAATTGCAGATTTATGTTGCATATTATCCTGGTCTGGTTTGTTTTTTTGGGTAGAAGCGCAATCCTTTGTCAGGTTTAAACCTGAATTTTGGAGACAGATTGCGTTTGTGTCCTTGTTACCCAAAGTATCCGTACCAGATAGTCGAGGTACCATTTGAACAGTAACCGTCCTTTTTGGGTTAGGGACAGTTCCCATTCTGAATCCAGTTTTATTGCTTCCTTTGTTGTTAGTCCAAGGTGGTTATCCTGGAAGAATGGAATTAAGATATAAGATTTAGACTTATTATGCTGCATTAATACATATAAAAAACCACCAGATGTTTCAACCATATATAGTATGATTTATAGAAAAAACTGTTATCTGATTGATTAATGCTTTTGATTTTAACATTTGAAGCTCATTTGGTCATTTATTTTAATTACATTTGGCAAAAAAGGCAAATTAAAAGTCTTCATTGGCTTTTTAATAAGTTAATGAATCTCTGGTTTTGGAAATCATTTTATTGGTTTCCCCAAACAGACTGTTCTCTAATAATGTAAGCATTTTTATGAAAAACACTTAGAAATAAGAAATATAGAAATAATACTGCAAGATTTATAGTGCTGTAGCATCTTGTCTGGATATCTAAATGACAATATTAAATGAGAAGACAAACATCTGAGGAAAAAATTTACTTCACTACTGGGTCATTGCTCTAGGTTTTGTCTGTTATGTCAGACTTCCCCATTGGACAGCCCCAAATCCAATTTAAAATGTATGACATTCATTTAATCAATGTCTATATATCTATATAGTTGTATAATTAATCATTTACTGTACATAGCACAAACACACATTCACACAACGATTATGAATCTAACTACAGACTCCAATAGGTCAAGATGGCGAACAAGAAATAAATTCCCTATAGTTTTTCAGAGCTCGAAGAAACAACACTGATTTCAACCTAACATAATAGTCATAACATCTCCAGAAGACATAAACACTCACCAAGGCCCTGACAAGACAATAAAATCATTGACAACTAAAGGAGGTTCATTTACTGTGTTTTCAGAGGGATTAATTAACTTCTTAATAAAAAGGAAGCGTAGTCTATTTAGTCGGATATTGTTTTCCTTCAGAAGGGAGTTATTATGCAAAAAATAACCACCTCTTCATTGTGACCACAAATAACATGTCTCTAATTACATACTCCCACATATTAACCCACCAGCATGGGTTAAGCTACAGTGGTGTGACACGACACACAATGATACAGTCATTGTTTCCTGATATATTATGACAGTGACGCAAGCATGTATTTGACATCACACTGATATATATGACATCACATTGAATACTGAGAGGTTTACTGATGCTTTATTAGCATCAGGATATTCCTCTGTGATTTTGCAATCAATCTTGGAAAATCTTGGACAAGCCAAAGCTCTGAAGACCCTACAGATAAAAAAAATTAGCATCTATCACACAAATACATCCGCATGACTGTAAAACAAGTTAATTAGTACCATAATTAAATGTTTTTGCCATCTATCACAACCACGTCCAAACACTGCATCTCACTAGAGACAAGCTACACTGTGTTGTCCATGTAGTTGTTAAATTCTTCCCATTAGAGAGCTCCTTATTCAGTAATATCTAAAACTTTGGCAGGTTGCCCGATGCCTTAGCCAGAATACAGGCTTCATGTAAATAATAAACATCTCTGCACCACGATTATAATGACTGATGCATTTTTTTCCCCTCTGGCGGAAACAAAGAAATAAATTGAACGCGAGGAAATAGCTCTTATGTTTTCTTGGGAAAATCATGACCAAAAGTGTGCATAAAGGATAAAATGCCTGTCTTGTTTCTAACTCAATTACACCTCATGACTCATAAACAGTCAATAAAAAATGGCCAGGTAAAGAATTGCAAGATTTGAGCAATGCATTTCACCCCCTGAAAACTGAGGCACCACTTTTCTAATGCAGATTCTTGAAGACATTCTGGGGACGTTACAGGGCTACAAACTGCCTGAAAGAAAGAGGTCGTGTGAAATATTAATAAATCGTCCTGTCTAGGTGTCATATTAAAAAATATCCCGTTATGAAAAGGTTATGTGCATCTTTCTTAAATTAAGCTGAAAAATCTCGATCCAGTGCAATCCAGTGCACCAAAAACTCATGCATGTTAATAATCACATTATAATATGAATTATTACGAGTTACTATAAAGCTCTATCATTAAACAAGCCAAAGAGCAGCAAAGGCAGGACTAAATTGAGGCTGGTTAATTTTGGATCCAGTGCTCAGATCTTGTATGCAGGTCACACTGATGCACTGAAGTTGAAAATGAACTGGTTAATTAAGACCAAATGAGTTGAGGTGCATTAAAACGAGCAGCATCACCTGTCAGTTCATAGGATCATGAGTACATCATGGGATAAAGAGAGTCTGATGGTCCTGTTTAAACAGCACATTCATTGCGACTGTGTTTCTAATGAAATGGATGAAATGGTCAGTGTATAGTCAGTGCATAAGGATGACCTTGTCATTATATTAATTATTAGGACAATCTAGACGCAAACACGTGCATGTAAAAGAGAGAAAGAAAATCCTACCTGCTCTTGTCTTTGTCTCAGTCTCGCATCATGCTCAGGTTTGCACACTGCGCTGTGTTTTTTTTCCTGCTCATCTCATATATAGGACACCGGGATGAATATCAATGGAAGGGTTTCAGCCGCACGGCAGCAGCGACGCGAAGCCACACCCACATAAAGCGGAGAATATGCTAATTAAGACAAACGCGACTGATTACTGATTGGTCGGATCTTTGTGAAGACGCTCTGCAGCTACAAACGCCCCTAATTTAATTGGTTGTCTGTTGAACTAGCAAATGGACTTGAAAGTAGATAATGTTAGATTTTTAATTGCATTTGAAGTGGCAACTTGGGAACCCTTTTTCTATCAGAAAAGTATAAAAACTTTCCTTTATTTGTTTTATTTATTGATTTACTTTTTATATGTTTCATATGTTCTACCTTCTATTTGGGTGAGTTTTCTTTGGGTTCTCCAGTTTTCTCCCATCTACCAAAAATTATTTACCCTAAATTGCCACTAGGTGTAAATGAATGTGTGTTTCATCCAGGGTGTATTCCTAGAGTAAGTTCCTAGAATAAACCTTGGATCCACTACAACCCTGACCAGAATAAAGAGCTTCCTGAAGATGAGCTAGCTCTTTTAGACTTTTTTAAGCTGTATTAGGATGTATTTATTGACAGAAACATGATACTGATAGAGACAAAGCACTTTTGTTGTTCTGGAGGAAGACATCTGCTAAGTAAACGTAAATAAATGAATGAGTTAATGACAAATATGAGGAACGCTTAAATGCTAAAAGCTAAATTACTTCATCATTATTGAGCTCTTATAGCTATAAGGCCTATTTGGCTGGTCTAACTACACAGGCTGCAATAATGGTGTATTTGGTTTGCGTAATTGTGTCAAATTTCTTCAAAATTTCTGCTAAAACCAGGGAATCATATATTGTATGAATTAAAATTTCTTATAAACTACACTTTTCATTGACATCTACATTATAAATACTTGCATAGTATATAGCTTTCTGGATATAACAAATCAGAATCAATAGAAATAGATGATTTATTTCTCTACGTTTGTCATTGTGTTTTTATTGCTCGCTGTCACTCATACACAAGGCCACAGGGTAAGCACTCAACACTAAAGGGACATAGGAAACAGAAATAACTGTGTGTGTGTGTGTGTGTGTGTGTGTGTGTGTGTGTGTGTGTGTGTGTGTGTGTGTGTGTGTGTGTGCATGCTTGTGCATGTGAGAGAGAGAGAGAGAGAGAGAGAGAGAGAGAGAGGACTGATGACCTCTGCCTTTAAGGATTCCCAACTGAGATGATGAAGGAGAATGAATGATTTTGCAGCAGTTGCTCCTCCCATGATCCACTGCAGTCTTTAGCGTGTTTATTGTGTTTTGCACAAAATAGTGCAGACCTTAATCCCGAATACCTGACTGCTTTAGTAGCAGCACAATATGTATCAGCTAAAAGACATTATAAACAAGAAATCAACACTTTTATTAATCTTTTTACTAATAAAGATTTTTCATTTCATTTATTTCATTTGCAACATTATGCAGACTTTTATGCAGAGTGACACACAGAAATGCATTAAGGAATAACATAAGACTCTTAATTAGATGTTAGTCAATTAATCAACAAGGCAGATAAAGCTTTAGAATTGCTCTTATTGGATGGTTTGGGGTTCTGTGTAAAAAAAAGTCAGACAAAACCTGACTGGATAATGAGCTACATGTATTCATATTAAAAGGGCAAAACGTGATTAGTATTTGTTTAGAATATAATTTAGTATTTGTACTGTATCTAGGGGGCACGGTGGCTTAGTGGTTAGCACGTTCGCCTCACACCTCCAGGGTTGTGGGTTTGATTCCCGCCTCCACCTTGTGTGTGTGGAGTTTGCATGTTCTCCCCGTGCCTCGGGGGTTTCCTCCGGGTACTCCGGTTTCCTCCCCGGTCCAAAGACATGCATGGTAGGTTGATTGGCATCTCTGGAAAATTGTCCGTAGTGTGTGATTGTGTGAGTGAATGAGAGTGTGTGTGTGTGCCCTGTGATGGGTTGGCACTCCGTCCAGGGTGTATCCTGCCTTATCCTGCCCGATGACGCCTGAGATAGGCACAGGCTCCCCGTGACCCGAGGTAGTTCGGATAAGCGGTAGAAAATGAGTGAATGAATGAATACTGTATCTAAATTAGTGCCACGAGTGTAATGTGTTTGCGGTGAACTGTCGCCACCTAGTGGAAGAAAATCAGTCCTGCTTTTCTGAATCTGGGTATTAAATTTTCCGCGCAGGCGCCATAAAATCTTGGGTGCGTTTTAAATAGGTTTGTAAATCCCTATGTAGGTAAACTACATCCACTGTATTCTACACCCTACCTAGTGCCCTAGATATCAAGATTGTTACAGTTAGAATCCGGCCGGTTGAATGAGGACAGAATGCAGTTGGTCCTACGCCAGTTAGCATTGGAGCTAACTCCGCATTAAAGACGGGCTGTTTTTTTCGTTTTCACGCTTTTAAATTACATTTAAACTTAAATTGAACTTCACCAAGGATTGTTTTTGTCTTCAAGGAGCAGGGGTGTAAGAAAATAAAACATATTTTATAATGTATTCAGGACCGGCTAGTTAGCAAACTGAGCTAACTGTCTATAGTGGTAACTAATGACAACCTGTTTGAGTCACTTAGCCTGTTAGCTAGCTAGCTAACTGGAGCACTTGTTTCTCAAACGCCTAATTTCTTATTACATTAACTGTTGTTTTCTTTCTTTCTGTCTTTCTTTTACTCCCTAGCTACCTGTATAAGTGCACTACAGTCATTAAGATTTGGAATACAGCCTGCATTTCTGTCATATGTGCAAACTTCTGATTAAATGATGTTTACTCAAGTTATCATCATTTATAATTGTGGTGGTTCCTTGAACAAGGCCCTTAAGGCTCCAGGGCTGTTGATCAGAGGTTCAAGCCATTGTTTGGCCCTTGACTGAGGTCCTTAACCCTGTCTGCCCCATGGGCCCTTATCATAGCTGCCCCTGTGCTCTTACCCTTAAACCTCCTCTGTTGAAAAAACGTGAAGAAAAGAATTCCGCTGTATTTAACATATATGTGACGATAATATTAAAGGCTTCTGTATGATTTGTAGGATTGACAAGATGCTTACATGCGTAAGTATTACTGTAGGTCAGATTGGGTGAATCCGTTATTTTTAAACATTGAATTAAAAAAACTGCAAAGGGTTCAGGGCCACCTGCCCCTTTTCCACCGAGGCAGTTTGAGTGCTGGTTCGGAGCCTAATTTAGAACCAGTTCTTTCTTTTTCGACAGCCAAAGCACCGGCTATGAACCAGAAAAAGTGGTTCTTAAGTAGCACCAAAATGTTGCTGGTCTAGACTTAAGAACCGCTTTCTACCCCTTTTCTAGTCACACCTAGGATAATTCAGAGTAGCCAGTCACACCTACATGATTTCAGGAGGTTAGAGGAAACGTGTGGGAGAACAGACGATCGTGTTTGCATACGAAGCGTTTCAGAAACTATAATTAATGTTTTCTTTTATTATTGTAATCCACACAAATAAGTTATTTTGAGGATAACTTTGTAAAAAATTTTTACCACGATTGCTTAGACGTTTAAGGTTTTTTCTCTTCATGACTAATTTATTGATTTATTAATTATTTGTTTGTTCGTGTTACAGATCATGTTGCATTCTATCTGCCAGTACCTGTGTAGCTCCTTTCTGTGGTTCTGGATGAAATGGTTTCTCAGACAGATCACAGGAAAATGTGAGCTGCAGCGGATCTGCCAGGGATATGAGCCCGGAGCGGCTAGGACAACAAGAATAGGTTAGGCTCCCTGTATAATAGTTAATAGCACCCATTGTTTATTCTGTAATAAATCAAAATGAACACTATGGGATTTTTTGGGATTTAATAGTTAGGATTTAGTCTAAAGTGGCACTTTAGTTTGTCTTTTCTCTCACCTCCTTATCTGTATACTCCCCTCAAACAGATCAGCTACCAAACATTAACTTTCAGGCTAATACAACCATCAACAAAGTCATGGTCTATATCTTGTACCTGATTAGAAGAGCCAACTCTGTGGCACAACTGAGCTGGAAATGATCAACTGTTTCTTTCTTCAGGTTCATTCTGTCCTGAGATTCAGGATTCTCTCTTTTATTTCTCTAAAAAAAACAGTGGTTACTATATTGCCAAAGTTTTGTGGACACATGACCATCATACGCATGTTTGTTGAACATACTGTTCCAAATTTAGTCCTGCTTTGTTGCCATTTACACTTTTGAGAAGTCTTTCATTTAGAATTTGGTCTGGGGTTCAGTAAGTGTTCAGGCTCATCCAAAAGGTGTTCTGTGGTGTTGAGGACACGTCTCTGTGCAGGACACGAGTTCTTCCACTCCATCCTCGGCAAACCACGTCTTTGTGGAGTTTGCTATGTGCACAGGAACATTAACATGCTGCAGCTGTTTTGGGCCTCTTGGTTCCAGTGAAGGGAAATGTTATGACATTAAGGGCCTTTTTACACCTGGTCACTTCATGTGTTTTCTCTGATCCGATAGCTATCTGATTTGTTAAAACTGTTCCATTTACTTTAGGCCACATCAATGCGTCTTGGCGAATCGGATATCAATCCGATCTTTCTACTCCTGCTCACTTCTTTTCATTTCCGGGGTAATTGAAATGGAACACACTTTGGTGTATGCGGTTTTCAGAATGCAATCAAAAAGACGACGAAAACTTTTTTTCTGGTTATGCTACAAAAAACAGTATTTACTGTTTGCTGCATTTCGTGCATTTTCAGACCCAACGAGACACCTGGGTGAAAGATCACCTGCGAGTGACGTACTTCTGTTTGAGAGGAGTATAGCGCTGACGTATGCGGCTTAAACAACCACATTCATTTACAACTGTCTAGTTTCATCTGAAACACGTCCCAGACCACCTCCTGAAGTGGTTTGAACCATCGGATTTATATCCGTCTCGAAAACGTTTCGGAGGGCGTTTAGACCTGGTCTTTTTACCATCGGATAGCTATCTGATCACAGAAAACACATGAAGTGACCAGGTGTAAAAAGCCTCTATGTTATATGACAACGGTTTGGGGAAGAAACAGTTATGGGTGTGATGACCAGTTGTTCACAAACTGTTTCTCCATATAGAATAATGTCCTTCTCACTTGTCTTTATTATGGGTTTAATATTACTCAAGTTATATAGTAGACATCCTTTACCCGATTGCTGATACATGGCCAAATATAAATATCAATGATGTTTCCAGATATTTTGGCAATGTTCTCTTATCAGGAAAACGTTTTAATAGATAAAACGTTATCTCTTTTTTATTCTCATTTCAGAAATCTCCCTGAAATCTTCAAAAAACAAGGTGGGATATATTTCTCCATTGTTATCACACTTAATGATACTGTAATTAAAACAGATCCAGAAAGGACGGCGTAATAAATAAATTAGATGTCAAGCTGGAGTCTTGTAAGGTCAAGGTTAGTGTAAGTGCCCCCCTTTCCCCAGTTTAGCAACTGTACAGGGCTGATATATTTTATGCAAAATTAACATTTGCGTGCACACAATATTCTAGTGCTTTATAGATTTTTGAAATTTAACCACTGGAAATGTTTTGTATGCTGAAAACGATTTTGAGTTAAAGAAAAGCATTAAATTAAAATGTAAACGATATTAAATGAGCTTAAAATTTATTTAAAAATAATTAACCTTTGTTAGTTCATTCACATAGGCGACATCAGTATAAATTACTGAACATTAGCATCACATGTAATACCGATTACAGCCAGTAGGTGTGACCTTTTCTCATGCAAAACTAAACGTGTCTGTCACATTCAGGTGCTGCAAGATGCTGTGAACGCGAAGGAAGATGCAGTGGAGGGCTGTGTGACACAAATTGTGAAAGAGAAGAGCATCAAAGAGCAAAAAGATCCCAAGTAAGTGTGATTACAGTTGATCTGGTTTTCAGAGACACACAGTGTCAATAGCATCAGTCACATTTATCATCAATATTGTTTACAAAATCCACTGTAGTGGTTATCGATGGCTTTTTGCTTGTATTATTTATTATTTTAATTAAAGGTTTAAGGCGAATCTTCATCAGTGCCTCATACAAATAAGTGGTTATAACACCTTGTTCGTGACGGTCGAAGAGCTAAGAAAAGAGGTGTTTGACTCGGAAAATGAAGAACACGAGAAAATGCTTCTTAAGGTGAGTGAGACCAAACCTTCAGTTTGATAGTTTAATGTCATTAGAACCCAGCATGCAGCATGTAGGGTCGGTGTAACCTTTCTATGGCAATGGGGGATTTCTCAGATATAGCAGCAGTCAGACCAAACAGGAATAAAATTCACCAGAAAGAAATGGAAAAATTGCTGGGGCAAAAGACATGCATTTGCTTCTTGGAGCGTTACTGGGAGTTTTATAGTGTACTGATCTAGATGACGTTTGACTTGTGAGAAAATAAGAAGGTAAATAACCTTTATCACTGTACCTTTTGTTTTATTTATGTTTTCTCTCCAAATGAAGCAGACACCTCATCTATCAGTCTTCACCAAAAACAGAATGATTAAAAAAAAAGGAGACCTTCAAACGTTGCTGCAACTGAAATTATAATTTCCACACATTTTCTGTGCAGTTGATATATTGCACTAATTCACAATAATTAAATAGGTCTGGCAGTTGTTCTGTAGTTCTGCAGCTAAGTATCTGGGGGTTAAGTGCCTTACACAGTGGGGCTAGGTAATCAGTTTCATACAGACTTCAACCACTGATTATACAGAATGGGCTCTGAGAGGCACTGTGCTTGGTGAGTGCCTATTGTATGCTGCTGGGTGGTTGTGAAAAGATTTGTTTGCATAGACATCATGCATTAGTGTGGTGGTTAGTAACGAATGTAGATAGAAATAAAATGCAAAAATCAACTCAAGAAAAAAAAAAGTTGTTACTGTATAATTTGGGTCAAATGTCTTGCTCATTTTGGCTCCTAAAAGTAAATAGTGTGAGTAAATGTGGGATGAAATCAGCAGATTTAGATTAGAAATGTACAGTAAACATACAAGGCTGTTGAACCGTTTTTTTCACAGGGAAAAAAGAGAGGCTAAATGCTTGTGAGAGAACAACTGGTTATTGCTGTTATAACCTGATTTGTGGCAACATTAAATTTAACTATATACAGTGGTACCCCGCTTATCGGCCGGCTCGGACATCGAGCTTACAGTTTTTCGACTGAAATTTGCGCCCGCTGAACGACCAAATCCCCGCTTATTGACCTCGACCCACGTGGCGCGAGGGGAAGGATCTTCCCAGTCTCACCTCAGCCTTCGTGGAGAGAGCAAATATTGTAAATTAAACTTCGGTTTGTGAACAATATTAGTGTTATTTAGCGGTCAATATAACAATTTAGTGCGTGTATATTGTATATACAATACTTTGTTTAAAGTGTAAAGTCTTTTTTTTTGTTTAAATTTGTGAAAATACTCTAGAAATATGGGTCCAAAAAAAGCTAGTGATGTGAAGGCCAAGCGGCGTGTGATTTCTATGGAGACAAAGAGAGAAATTATCTCTAAGTATGAAAATGGTATGCGTATCAAAGATCTTGTTGCTAATTATAATTTACCTAAGTCTACTATATGTATATATTTGGCCAATAAGGAAAAAAATTAAAGAAGCAAATGTCTTGCCCAGTACAGTATGTCGCGCAATGTTAACTTAAAACAAAGACCACAGGCTATGAATGAGATGGAAAAATTACTCGTTCTGTGGATAAAAGAGAAACAGCGAGTGGGTGATCGTGTTGATCAGGCAATAATTTGTGAAAAAGTGAAAGAAATTTACGGAAATCTGACAAAAGACGACAAAGACAAAGTGCCTTTTGCTGCATCTCATGGGTGGTTTTGTAGGTTTAAGTAAGTACAATACGAGTAAGTACAGTACAGTACAATCATTTTTTTTTGTTACTTTTGTAAAGTTTTTAATTTATACTTTTTACTGTATTATATACAATAGTATTTATGTACCTGTATTATTTTATGTATTATTTAGTATTAATACTGCTAAAAACGGGGCAAAAAGTGTTAATTATTGGGTCTCGGTGGAGGTCGGGAACGGATTAATTGGGTATCCATTATTTCTTATGGGATAATTACATTCGCTCTTGGACCTTTATGCATTTCGACCGGTTTTAAGGAACGGATTAAGGTCGATAAGCGGGGTAACACTGTACAAATAAAACAGTGTATTTTAATAAGTAAGAATTGTTTGGAAATTGCTGATGTTTAAGAAATAAGACTCTTCTAGACATGCTTTTACTGGAACATTATTAACTCCGTAAGATTATTAATGATTCTTTTTCCTTAATTGTTTTCCCCACCATGTTCTATTCCTTTTCTGTCGGTTCTTTTTTTTCCCTCAGCGTGTATATATTAAAAATTGTTGACCGAGGTCAGAAAGTCATAGCATTTTCATGCGAGATTCTGTATCTCAAATATACAAGAGCATTTAAAATATTTTAAGTACAAATACACAAAGTATTACACAATATTAAAGTGAAACACAATGTTTAATGATTTATTGGCTAGTTGTGGGATTTGCTGATGCCATCCGTTAAGCTGGAATCTCGAATCACCAAGCAGTGGGGCAACATTGGCTTTCAAGGTGATGATCCAAAGACTGACTTCAGAGGGATGGGGATGCTTGGCCTGGAAAACCTTGTGTAAGTCTCAGAATGTCAGAAATATGTGTATTAATAATCAAACTGATATCTATATGTAAACTGATATGTTCATATCTATACATAGAGGATGTTGAGAAGCTTTTTTGTGTGTTTGGCCAATAAAAGGTTTTTCAGTGAGAATTACACTAAAGCAGCACGGCACGTCCTGTCCCATGCCAACCACCCCTCACTTGGGTAAGCCATTTTCAGATCCTCCCTGGTGTGTACTTTTTTTGGTTTTTTTTTTATTTTTTATTTTTTTTAACCCCTCTTCAGGCTTCAGTGAAATCTTGCATTCCAACGGTTTGTGTGTTTCTCCGCACAGGTACTCTTACGCCATTGTGGGTATCAACCTAACCGAGATGGCCTATAGTTTACTGAGGAGTGGTGCATTGAAGCCTCATTTCTACAAGACTGTGGCAGGGAAACCACACATTCACCACTTCCAACAGTTTTACTGTAAGTCAGAGACCCTAGCAGTCTTAGGCAACCTCAGTTCACAAGCAGTGTTCTTCTAGCCCTTTATGAGTAATTCATTATTTATTCACTAGATGGCGTGCAATCTCACTAGTGTGCTCCCTGATTAAGTCATAATCTTCACCAGGAATGCAATATGTTTACCTAAGATGAAAAAAATAAACATTTTCTCTAAAAATGGATTATAACGGAGTGGCCTAAAAGTGACAATATGTTAATCAATTCTATATTGCACCATCTTTGCTTATATTCAATAGATGGATAATTCTTCATCTGTTCTGTTTATACATTTTGTTTAATAATACTGTGGGGTTTATATTTTTTTTTTTTTTTTTTTTTTTTTTTTTTAGCCAGAGAATTATTTCAGTTCAGCATTTCAGTTCCCACAGTTGAGTAACTTTGAAGTATCAACCTTTTACAGCTGCGAACAATATAAAACAATTAAAACAATATAACCATAAGAAGTTGCGGTTACATTTTGATAGAGAACTGGACAGTGCTGCGTTGTAATAACTTTTAAAATGATATTCTGATTCGAATGTTAATATATGAAAATATGGAGTTATGGATTTAGCATTGTCTGTACCACTACTACAAAATAATATATATATATATTATAACAAACAAAGAGAATTGTTCCAAGCTCTATATATATATATTTATTTATTTTGTATTTATTTATTTATTTTTTAAAAGGTTTCCTTGCATACGAGTTTGATAAGTTCTGGGTGGAAGAAAAGCCTGCAAGCATCATGGAGTTTAACATCTACAGAGAGAAGTTCCACGACAAGGTGAAAGGGTTCCTGCTAGAGCCGGATGTCTCCCTCGTTCTAAAAATCGATTCAAATAACTTCCCTGATGACTGAGTTTTTGTTCTCTGACCGTCTAAAAGAAAATTTTGACTGAATAATAGCTTTTAAGCACATCCCTCTCTATGCTTCCTGTTTTTAAAAACAGTAACACGTAGCAGATTTACAAACCTCAGATCATTCCTGAGCACAATACTCTACAGCTCAATTGTTTTCACCTAATAGAGTTTTTAATTTTGGACATAATTAAAACGAACAATTCTTATCATACTTGAAATTTGAGTTATATTTATGGTTCCTGTTTGTTTCCTTAGTGTTCATCTCAGGAATTTGATATTTACGACGATACGGAAAATCGTATATGATCCAAATGAATCTCGTTTGTTAAATTGTCTTGCACATGGACAATTCAGTCTGTTTTTGCATGTTTTAATGCTTTTTGTTGCTAATACATTCACCCCAACAAAATGCTAATATAGCTTTATGACATATATTAATGGTTAATGTATTTGATGTGTTATTCTGTGATTAGTAACATTGAAAACACTGTATGGTGCTAGTGTTCAAATTAAAATCATAGTTTGGCTTAAAATGAAATTTACATCATTCCTTTTTTTTTTTTTTTTTTTTATAAAAAACATCTTTGGTAACATCTTTGGTATCTACTTAGTAAGGGGACCTTATAGAGTCTTATTTAGCATTGTGCACACACTTAACTGTAAAAAGAGGTTGTTTAGCTGTCATCATTGTTTGTCATCGTGTTTTTTCATCATAATTGCTATTTTGAATCAAACTAAATTTGGACCTCTTACCTGAGCCATTGTTTGCACCAGGTGACAGCAAACCGGTTGCAAACAAAGACAAAAAAAAATCAGGTTCAGGATAGAGCTACTGATGTTTTTTTTATCTCTGCAGCATCATGTCCATTTTATAGACAGCAGTGCATCATAAAATGTAAGAAAGCATATGAGCGAATCTGTCTGATAATAATCAGCCTAAATTCTGTTTGAGGCAAATACGTGATCAGCACTCGCGTGTTTGACACACACATGTACACGTGTGACATGGTGTGATGATTTCATTGATAATACAGCAAGTAACATTTCCAAGATATCTAAAAACAAATGATTGGCTTGAATGATTCCACATGATTCCTCTGACCAGTCATATGGGAGGTTGTGCTCAAATGTTTCTCCACTTCACAACTATCTATCTGCAGTTAGCTCTTCTACTGTATGTAGTTTAATGCGTTATGATAGAAGAAAAATGTAGAATTGTGGTATCACCTTTTCTTCTCATCTAGGAATCTGGTGAGTTGTTTCATATTCCATCTATATTGCCATGTAACAGGAATATCAAACTTAAATACATGTTAAACTAAAGTGCTGTGTATAAATATATGCTAATGTTCTCATAAGCTCGATCAGGCCACATCCACCAGAGAAACTGAAAGCAATGTGTGACACTTGCTAGCATGAATGTAGAGTTCGTTTCATTACTTATTAGTAACGTTTGCTTCCGTAGCGCAGAGCTAAAGAAGCAAACTGTGAACACCAAACGTTTTATTCTACGATGTGGTTAAACATTTTTCCTTTATGTCTGTTAATCTAAACAAATTTTAAGTGAATTTTAAGAGTTTATCTATGTAATATCCTCTGTATTAGAGTTTCTGTGTACAGCTGAAAACATGGCTAATGTTAATAAATACATTAGCGGTTAAAATGTTTTATATATTTAAATTAGAACTACATGCTTGAGGTCGGTGTAGGAACGGTAAGTAGATAACAAATAAAGAAAACAAAGTGGAAGCTAAAAAGCATTTGGTGTACTTTAACTAAATATGTATTTATTTTAGAATAAAAAGTTTGTTTGTCCTCGTAGCTTATGGGCATTTCTATTGCAAGCTCATAGCAATTGAGTGGTGAGTAAACACAGTAAACAGTTCAACATATAATTAAAAACACATTGTCCTTTTTTAAACAAAGGAATCATTAGTATTAATAATAATTATAAAAACAAAGACATGGGCTGTGTTGTGTTGCGTGCAAAGTCACATTGTATGTTTGAGTAGTTTAGTGAGAAGAGGACAAAGTGCAGAAGGTGGCTTTTCATCATCTATCAGCTACAGCCACACCACTGGACCTGTACTTCATAAAGCATTATACACACACACACGCGCACACACACAGAGGCTCAGAGAGAACATGAATTTTCATGCGGTAAACATGAACTGGTTTTCTCTCTCTCAAAACACTGTTCAAAGTGTTTTCCTTCCGTTCAGACTTATAAATTAAGTATTCAGCCGCTTGCTTTTGCTGATTTTCCGCAATCAGTTTTTCTTCATCACAAATGGCAGTGCGTTTAACATAGGAGCAAGAGTCTTTCTCTACATGGGGGCTTCCATCTTCTTTTTAGAGGCCATCATGGCTCTCTTCAGCTGCTCAAACGACACAAACATGACAACGTTCCATGATCCCAGTCTGAGAAATGAAGGCACAAATCTGGAAAGAAATGGACAGAAATACAGATGTATCACAACTGAAACCAAACTGCTGAAAGCTTTGGTTATAGCAGGTATTTAACCTGTATTGTTTAAACATAGCATAAAACATGATGTTTATGAATCTAGGGTTCTGTGCAATGTTTTGTACCTCACACTGTATAAAGGCATATGCTAAATGCTATAAATGTAATTTGCACATCACAACCATATGTGGTTCTTCTCTGAACTGTTGCCAAATAGATGAGAGCCAAGTGTGTGTATGGAAGATCATAACCATCTTCTGCACAGCCTTCACACTTGGTTACATGGCAGCTACATTATTATTATTATTACTCATTCTAAAACGGTTATTATAACTGATTCATTGATCGGATAGACGAAAGTAAGTGTCTCTTACCCTTTGTAGAAGGCTGTAGGTCCTTCTTTTGTCATCATGGTCCAGGCACAGTTGACAGCACTTCTGTATTGACCAGGAGGAGAGTTCATGTAGCGAGTCTTCACCACGTCCACGGGAGAGGCGATGACAGTGGTGATGAACCCGGCGCCGAACGCAGAGACAAAATGACACGGCAGGTTATCTGTAAAGGAACGTTTAACAGTGAGGTGGTGATTTTTACATCATAATAATAATAATGATAAAGGAAGCTACACATTTTGTTTTTATATTCAATCCAATTTATTTTGTATAGCGCTTTTGACAATTCACGTTGTTTCTTTACAGAAGTATAGAAACAGAATAAAAATATGATGTATATATATATGAATGTATTTTTAAATAAAATGCACAACTGCAAGCAAAATACTCAGACAGTGAATAGTTTTAAGCAACGTTTTTAGAAAATAGCAGTGTGACAGTCTTTTTTTAATCTCTTGAACAATCAGGTTGTAGCTATGGTGAGAAGAAAATACACTTGGTGACTGTTCGATCCGAGAATTAATGTTTTTAGATGTTCCTCGGTTATTAGTAGATTAAATAGGCAAAGTTTTGTAGATACCCTCCCTTCACATCCATATGTGCTTGTTCCATACATGTTAGCCCTCCTTTTGCTGTTATAATAACCTCCGATCTTCCAGTCTATTTTGAAACATGGCTGTGGGGATTTGTTCTCATTCAGCCAGGAGCATTAGTGAGGTCAGACTTTGATATACGCGCTTGCTTTGTGCCCAGAACATTATGCTGGAACAGGTATGAACCTCTTAGTTACACCGAAGGGAGCTTAAATGCAGCATAAACAACATCCTACAGTATACTGTACACTTTTTAAAGCAGTGTGTGATGGTTGGGTGTTATAATTTATCTATATAGTTTATCTTCCTTGGACTTGTGTCGTATTAACTGTGGCGGCATACATTCGTGTCATACAAGCAGCTCATTTGTCTTATCTTGATTTTCGGCCAAAGTGAAGACATACAGTACGACCTACTCACTGCAAAAGCAATCTTTATTTCATCTTTATTACTGATGATAAATGTTAAGTAGGTAACAAGCTAGGCTAGCGAGTTAGCTAATACTAGCCAAGACTGCTGTGACCTACACTTGAACTTTATTTACTTGAACGATTGCGGTTTGTGTGGTGGCTGTAGCAGGATATGACGGGTTACAATAAGTCACTCTGAACTCAATGTTATTGATTAAGTTCTGTCAGGAGATTTAAATCTTAAAAAAACATGTTATTCTGCAGAATGTTTAAAAAATAGGGAGCAGAAAATCTATGCAGGACATGCAAAATGCTGCTTTAGGTATTATTCTGTTGCCTTTGCTTTTGTCAGTCAAAGCAGTTCAGGTTTCCGTGTTTCTAGGCAGAAGCGCATTAATGCTGACATTGCTGAACATCTACAATCTGCTGACGCACGTGTAAACAGTCTTCCCTGTTTTTTATAGTCACATTGGTAAATATTAATGAAGCTTGGATTTCTACATGTGCTGTTATATAATGTAACATGCTGTGCAACAGGTCATTCTGTGAAGCGGATTATGCAGACTACAGTGCTTCTGAGGTTCAGCACACCTTATGGCTCTGTCCTATCAGCATTCAGCAATACCTGGCCCATACTGTCCTACTTTAGAGACTTTAGTGTTGGCCCATTGAAAAACTCAGTTTCATCACCATTAAATCTATTTTATGCCCAGTAAACAGAGGTAATATAAATTATAAGATTTTTTTTTTCTTCTTTAGATTAGGCTTTTAAGATTAGAAGTTAGATATAAGTAGTGGAGTAGTGTGTGTGTATGTATTATGTATGTAATATATATATATTACACGTATATAAATAAATCTTTTTTTTAATTATTAAAACTATGGGGGGCACGGTGGCTTAGTGGTTGGCACGTTTGCCTCACACCTCCAGGGTTGGGGGTTCGATTCCCGCCTCCACCTTGTGTGTGTGGAGTTTGCATGTTCTCCCCGTGCCTCGGGGGTTTCCTCCGGGTACTCCGGTTTCCTCCCCCGGTCCAAAGACATGCATGGTAGGTTGATTGGCATCTCTGGAAGATTGTCCCTAGTGTGTGATTGCGTGAGTGAATGAGAGTGTGTGTGTGCCCTGCGATGGGTTGGCACTCCGTCCAGGGTGTATCCTGCCTTGATGCCCGATGACGCCTGAGATAGGCACAGGCTCCCCGTGACTCAAGGTAGTTCGGATAAGCGGTAGAAAATGAGTGAGTGAGTGAGTGAGTGAGTGAGTGAGTATTATAACCAGGGGCGGTTCTAACCCTTTTTTAGGGTGGCTCCAGCCCCCCTGTCTGTGATCTCAGCCACCCTAAAACTATTAAGTATAATTTTTTTCTTTCAAAAATAAAAATTACGTTAAAATGCAGGACGTGTCGTCGATGGGAAAGAAAATTATTTATCACTTTGATCCAAGAGCGAATTTTTTTACTTTGCTTTTATGCGCGTGCGTTGTAGTCTTTCAAAAGTGCTTCATCAGCTGTCTGCTTTATATTAACAGAGAAGCACAGGGACGCGCAGCGTGCACACGCAGTCAGAGCTGGAGGCGTTTATCTATAACGTTAATCGGTGGAAAGCCGCAAAGACGGCAACCAAAAGCAGTGAAATGTCACTATTCTTATTACCAGAGTTGTAGCACAAACAAAATATTAATGCAAACACTCCATTCAATACTAAATAAAAATAATATTTATTGATTTGGTCTTTGTCTTGTGAAATATATATATATATATATATATAATTTTTGGACACTGTTTGTAGAGAATGCACACATACATGAACTGATTTGATTCAAGACTGGCATCATTACATCATGCATTAAATTTTGGTGTCCACTTTTTTCCATTTTAAATAATACCATAACCTTTGGCTTACTATGTAGTCATAATATATAATATAAAACTCTTCTTGTTTTATATTCTCACTTAGGGGTAAAACCGCCCTAAAACCGCCCCGATTATAACCCACAGTATAAAGTCCATATGATAACTGCCTGAGCTCTGCACACAGGCCTGGTGTTTTTTTAGGTATCTTGTGAATGAAGCAATAAAAGTCTTTTTTATCTCACAAGATTTTCTGTATTAGATAATAATCAGTAAATACTTTATTTTTTTTTATCAGCAGGCTGGATAGAGAACAGGAGGTGTGTGTATTTTGACCAATCAGTTGTCGACTTATACAGTCGGATACTGTTGTTGAATTTTGACATATCAAACCGGCCTCAACTGGATTTAAAAGCTTTGTTCTGTTTGGAGGTTGATCCGATCTGAATAATCGCTAATAATGAAACATGCCACATATGAGTTCTATTGTTCGGACTGTTAGCCAATGAGCATCGGTGACATATCAGTGATTTCATCATTACAAAAAATAATATTTAAATAAACATACCTGACATCAGCTTGTGTCCTAGAATGGCTTCTTTGATAAGATCATAAGACACAAGCTCTGTGCAGTTGACTAAGGCATTCCTTGTGATGTTGGGTAGTGTTCCTGAAAGAGTATGAAATAAATTAGTAGAATATTTAATTGAGTACATAATCAGTACACATTTTATCCTGGGAAATCTGGGTTTAAAGAGGGAATACATGAGCGAACTCTGCATACATTATTTTTATGCAATTCACCATAAAACCTATCGGTTTCTGTACAGATTCATCCACAAACCTTTCCAGAGTCCACGCAGGCCCTCCAGGAGGAAGATCTGTCTATATGCCTGCATGGTCCCGTTGTAGCGACGAGCGACTCCCTGCAGGTTCATCTGGGCCTGGAAGCGCACTTTCACCACATCTGTGGGCTGAGCCATAGAAACAGCCATCGCCCCTGTGGTACAGCCGGCCAGAATCCTGATACCTACGTTAGGGTCTGTAGATGGAATGAATGGGCTTATATTAAGACAGAAATATCACTTTCCCATTAGATTTCAGTGAAAAGCTTGAGGTTTAGAAATTTAAAGCTTGAAGTTTTTTAAAATGTTTTGGTTGTCCTATTACTGATGTGATGTGAAGACATAACCTTAACTATAGAAATAGAAATATATTTTTCTTATTTCATTTCTATTCAACAACTATAAATGCAATCCCTTGCTTCTATCCATGTAGTTACTATACAGTAGATAGATTGTTAATTATAATGCCTATAATTATTATCTATAATATTCATATATTCAGTGTGAATTTGCCCTTTTAATCTCACGCACTATCTTTGCCTCCTGTGTAGAAGCTCTTGACGTTGTCGTAGAGGCCAATTCGTATGGATGCAAAGGCCATCTGTCTCTGCAGGCCGGCCACCAGGCCGTTATAGAGCGAGCGAGGCCCCTCTGTTCGCACCATAGTGCTGATCGTCCCAAACACACCACGATATCGGATGTTCTTGGTAGCTTCTACTGCTACTTTCTCACCCTGGATCTGAACACAAAACAAGAAAAAGCACACATCAGAATGTATCTAGGAAATAAAAGGACAGAAAGGACAGAATACCTTACAGGTATTAACAGCAACATTTTGAACAGGTACTGAATGAATAACAATGAATTAGAAACTAGAATTTCTTAAGGTTGTAGTAGCAAAATGTAATGTAATGTTATCGTCTCCTGCACAGATTTTTTAAGATGCATATTTAATGACATAAAGGGTTAGTAGGTTAGTCAAAAAAAACAACAGAAAACACTACTGTCAGCTAATAACCCACAATATTTCCCAGGTGTGATCATAAGGGGAAAATGTCATGAACTGTAACAGCATTACGTTGTTCATTTGTCATATTTAAAAAAAAAATAATAAAAATAATAATAATAATAATCGTGATTTTATTTTACACATCACATATAATGACAATGTCATAATTCTCAATCTACTTTGAGTAATCTATACATCGAAACAAACAATTATTTTTAATAAAAATTTTTAATATAATTTTTACTTTATTCTAAGTTGTTAAATTTGTCTCTAGAGAATCTGTGACATCTCACATCCTTAAAGATAATTTTTTAATTCATTTATTAATCTATCTTAAGTAAGCATTTTATCTTCGTAAGGGTTTTGATATATGATGTAATTCCCAGGAAAACTGAGTGCAAAAATGAAATACACCATGCAGAGCAGGGCAACATACTGTACACACACACACAGAGACACACTCATTCTGTTAGAATCTTATTATTGTATATCAGACAGCGTCTAACCGGAATGTTCACAAGCCCTGTTATGCAAAATGTCTCACTGATGCAAAGCAGGTAATGAGGCACTTCATTATCAAATCAGTATAGACTCAAAGGGTTCAAATGTCACAGCAATGTTCAAGTGCATAGTGTATTTTAGCATATGTAACAGGTTACTCTTGGAATCACACACTGATTTAGAGCACTGGACTGTGTGCGCGTTGCATACCTGTAGCCTGACTTTAGCCGTGTCCAGAGGGAAGGTGACGAGGTCGGCGATGCAGGCTGCAGTACCTGCACTCAGTACCTTCACTCCCAAAGGAGGAGGAACATCAGATGGCTTCAGTCCCACCATGATCACAGCTTCATGCACAGAGAACAGAATCACAAGTACTCAATTAAGAGGAGAAAGATTTTATATTATGTATTTTAAGCAATGATAATATAATTTAACAGTATTAAACATTAAGGAACTGATGGCTTGTAGAATGCAACTGAAGAAAGTAAAAAAAAAAAAAAATAAATCCTTAACATCTTGAATATTAATCTTTTTTTTTAAGCTTATAGATTATCAACCTCATTTCTAAGCCTTATTTCTTCTTTACTTTATTAAGCTTATCAAATAAAGAAGCCTAATTTTATCAGATAAATATTATTTTCAAGTATTTTTTTGTAAGCAAAATGAGTTACACAATTTCCTTACTTCCTCAAATAAATTAGTTTAGTAGTTTTATTAACAGTTTGCTTCTTTCCTTGTTAAATTTTCTAACAAATCAGATATATTATTTCATTATACATTATTTCATTCTAAAATACAACACATTTACAAATTTTGTGAAAGTAGACTGTTGTTTTATTCTTAAAACAATAAATAAAAAAAACCCTAAAAATTCTAGACTAAAATTTTGATTTTAAAACGTTTATAGTATTAAAACCTTTTGTAGTCGACACTCTTTTCAAACTCGTATTAAGTGCAAGGCAAATGTGCAAAGCGAATGGTGTCATAATTTAGATGAATCATCGTCTGGATTTAAAACCAGGTCTAATCCATGTTTAGGAAAAGTGTCACTGAGTGTGTTATGATAATCTAGAGAATAGAGATGTAAAGAATGAGATGTTACTTACATTTGTAGTCTAGTGCTCAGGTAATCCCTTTCAAGATGGTGGTTTTGTGTCTGGAGCAGACAGTTTAGATTAAAGCTTGAGAAAGACAGATTAATCTCTCCCTCTTTATATAATCCATCATTTCTGCAGACACTTGAAGAGGCGTTTCTCTGCGTTCACAGCTGAACGCAAAGTCCAACCACAAATACAGTGTCAATGTCCAATTTAGTGCTGGCTTAGATACACACACAGTTCTCAAGAGACACACAAGCTAAAAACACCTTCCCCTAGGAAATTGTAAAAGCTTTAACTCTTTGGCTGCAATGTGATTTATTGTTAATGTTCACATTGTATAGATTTGATCTAGTGTTTGTCTTAAAGTGCATCAAAAAGTTATTACTTAAAAATAAATAATGACTGTTTGCTCAATGTGATTTGCAACAGGCCAGGAGGCTCACCCGAGCTCTCAGCCAATCACTGCTCAGCTCTCAGACCAAACACTCTGGGCTTTAAATGGATGATTGGACGCCCAGTGGACTGATGTTTATTGCCTATTATGAGCGTGCTCATACAGGTGTGAGTACCTGGTTTTACTTTTCTTGCATCTTTAACTTTCTTAGGCAACCCATTTCTATACAGTTTGAACTAAGTCATTTCATCAGGTAAAATAAATGTTTAAAAACAGCACAAATATCTTCACTCACTCACTCATTTTCTACCGCTTATCCGAACTACCTCGGGTCACGGGGAGCCTGTGCCTATCTCAGGCATCATTGGGCATCAAGGCAGGATACACCCTGGACGGAGTGCCAACCCATCGCAGGGCACACACACTCTCATTCACTCACACAATCCGGACAATTTTCCAGAGATGCCAATCAACCTACCATGCATGTCTTTGGACCGGGGGAGGAAACCGGAGTACCCGAAGGAAACCCCCGAGGCACGGGGAGAACATGCAAACTCCACACACACAAGGCGGAGGCGGGATTGAACCCCCAACCCTGGAGGTGTGAGGCGAACATGCTAACCACTAAGCCACCGTGCCCTCCACAAATATCTTCTGATACAATACGTTTTACTGGTGAAACTTTTTCTCCAGACATTTTTAGGGATTTTTATTTTATTAAGAACACTAACTTACTCTTATGAGATTTTCCTTTTTATGCATTTATTAATTCAAGCAAAGTTATTATTATAACTAAAACTCATAACTACTAAATCTACCTTGTAAAAATCTATTGCAATGGATGCTTCTTTCAACCCCAAGTTCAGTAAGTGATATAAAATCACCACACATGCTCACAAGTATAAAAAGAAATCTCTCTATATAATGTAGATACATTATATAGAGAGATTTCTTTTTATACTTGTTGCTGTGTCAATTGACAAACATATCTAATTGTTAAATCTATAACACTGACACTATACAGTGCTCTGTTTTGAACAGAAACATATACAGTACATCACTTGTCATAATTAGCTTTTTAGGTCGTTGCTTACAAAAGACTGTTGGTCAAAATTTACTTATTTCTTACTTCTGACTTTCTAGTTAAGCTGAATTCGGTATATATCTACCATTTGAATGTAAATTTTCACTTAAAATTAGTACAAAAATGTCAAGAATGATAGAAAGGGTCTATTATAGTCATATATTCAATATTCATGAAGATATCTTCTAAAATATAGTTTGCAGTGTAACAAAAAATGAGTCAATATGAGTTGTTAACTGTATGTTTGGACCATCCCTGCGTTGCCATTTAATATAGTAATAATTCCATTACAAGACCATTTCCATCAAAATTTTGGAAATATGCTATTTGGAAAATATACACGTTATAAATATACACTATATGGCTGAAGGTTTGTGGATTCCTGGCCATCACATCCATAAGTGGTTCTTCACCAACCTGTATCCACAAAGTTGCAAGCATACAATTGTATTTCCCTTACTTAAAGGTACAAACCTTTTCCAGAGTTATATTCTGCCTGTGCACAAAGTGAGCTCCATGAAGACTTGATTTCCCAAAGTTGGATTGGAAGAACTTGAGTGTCCTGCATAGAGCCTTGACCTCAACCAAAGTGAATACCTTTCTGATAAACTAGAACACTTGACTGCACCCCAGACCTCCTCGCTGACATCATTGCCTGATCTCAATTTTCTCTTGTGGCTGAATGAACCCAAACCCAGACACTAACACAAAATCTAGTGGAAAGCCTTCCCAGAAGAGATTTACATTTACATTTACATTTACAGCATTTGGCACATGCCCTTATCCAGAGCGACTTACTGTACATTATCTCATTTTTATACAACTGAACAATTGAGGGTTAAGGGCCTTGCACAGGGGCCCAACAGTGGCAACTTGGTGGACCTGGGATTGAATGTAGCCAAACACCCTAACAACTAGGCTACCACATGCCCTACAAGAGATGGACCTAAATCTGTTCAACACACACATATGGGTGAGATGGGACAGGTCAAAATGGTCTTGTATACTGCATATATTCCACAGCATTTATGCAAAGAGTAAATGTATAGCGGTGTTGATTTACTATATTATGATATCTTGATTTTTAACTAATGCTATAGACAACCGTGTTATTTTAATCTAAATACAGGAAGGAGGTAAACATGTTAATACCAGTCAAAGCCTGCTTCAGAGAGAGAGCACCCGAATGACGTCTGTGACTGAAGTTCACCAGGAGACAGATAACGCTCTTGCTTCACTGCATGTTTTCTCAATGGAGTGACTACGTAAGAAGTACTCACTTATGACCTTCTCACTGTTGCAAGAGTTTAACTGTTGGCCCTGAATAACTAACCACTGGCCACTGACTGATTACAAGATTGTAGACACCTGTGATGCTAATTAGTGGACACACCTTGAATTATCATGTCCCTTTGGACATATTATTTTCAGTCTTTTCTAGGGGGACCATCATTTTTGTCTAGGCCTGTTCCATGAGTTTATTTTTTTAAATAATTCCGTTGAAGCATGGTTGAAAAGCAATGTCTGACTTTCATTGGTTAACATTCATAGAATTTTTATTTATTATTACTTTTGTCAGATTAAAGTTTTTTTCTGTGACCATTGTGAGTTTTTCTTTCATTGACCGAAGGGTACCAACAATTTTGTCCACGTGTGTACTGTAGGTGGTACTGCTTCCTGTTATGTCAGTATGCCTTCTGAGACGTTTGTCTGAATATCTTGTTAACCGTAGGATTGTAGGAGCATTAATATCTGCCATTTCTTAAACAGAAGCTATGGATAAAAATTACATTTTAAACAATTAATTAGCTCAAACATATTTGGTCCTTAAAGCTTGCCACGGTGCTACAACCACAAAAAGTGTCTCTAAACTTCAGGCACAAATACATGCCTTATGAATTAACATTATAAAAATAAAAACACCACTATAACCAATTGTTTGTTGAGCAATATAAGCATTTGCCCCATAACTGATAAAAAAAAGTGCTTAGTAATATATTCAGTGTTTTTTCTATGTCTGTTGACTGTTTCTTTAACTTTACCAGTATTTCCTGCCGCTGAGTTTTAATTTTAATCCGTGTCAACAACTGAGGCTCCCTGAACTGCTCATAATTTACCAGGAAAAAATCCTGAAACTGCTGAGCTCAACTGTTTACTACAAAAGAGCATCAACCTATAACTAATACACTCTGTCCTGAACTCAAACATGAGCTGAATCCCTGAGTACTGTGAATGAATTTGTGCAGCTGACTCAGCAACCTTAGTGTAGACAGACTTACTAATCAGATGAGGAAACACGGTGATAAATGCATCTGTGTCTTTAACTAATTAACGTATGGTGAGAAACATATCTGAGGTCTGTTATGACAAATTCCAAAGAGTTCATGAACATAGTGTCAACTTCAGTGTCAGCCGGTTAAATACGAAGAAATGTAAATAATGAGTGCTGTCAAACGGGCAAACAAACTGGGAATGGGCTCGAGGAAACTGGACTGCCCTGATTGGCTGATCAGACCAACACCCAGAACTGCATCATCGACTGGGTGGAAAGAAAGCGAGTCAGTTCATCTGACTCAAACTCAGCTGACCAATAAGAGATGACTCTTTTTACTCCTCCTTATCTATCAAACTACCTCTACACAAACACACATCTATCAATCTGTCTGTCTGTCTGTCTGTCTAAGAAATTGTTATTAATCTTTTTTTCAATTAAATCATTCTCTGCATTTGGTTTCTACACCTTCAAATACTGATTAATTAACAGCATTTCTACCACAGCACTGTTATACAGTAAATACATAGCGATTAGTGGATTTCCTCGAGTCCTGCCTTCGACACCGGTGCAACGTTTGCATGTTCCCCACTGTACATCTGAGGTTTATTCCAGGTACCCTGATTTTCTCCCCTAGATAGCATTGTGGACATATTGGGATCTCTAAATTGTCTGTATTGTGTCCTTGTGTGCAAGTGTGCCCAGTGGTCCCCTGGGAAAAAAGCACCAGGTTCCCTGCGACCCTGTGTAGGGTAGTGGGTTAAAAAAAATGGATGGATGGATATTAATGCACCCTAATAAATTACTGCATCTGTTTCGACTTGCAATAGGGACGATGAGCTAGTCAATTTCTGCAGTGTTATTTTAAAATAATCAGTGTAGCTGCATGTCGTGTTGATCCTCACCACACCACTCCATTGTGGTTTTATTTTTCTATAACAATGTGTTATTTCAAATGTAATAAATCTCTCACACGTAGCCTTTAAAGTTTTAATTCAGAACTCGGACAGAGCAAAGCCCACATCAGTGAAGGGAAAATGGAAAAATAATAACCAGATCACGCACTTACTGATAGCATAATAATCTTTTGTACTTTTTAATTATTTGGAGCAAATCTATACAGGACAGTTAAAACAATTCACAGAGGAACTACTAAAAACAGCAGCATTAAAATGATTTTTTTAAAAAAAGCTTACATGATAGTGGAAAGTCATGCCACATGCGTGTGATGGTGAGAAAAGAAATAGAGAAAAGTGGAGAATAAATAGGAATTAAACTTCAGAGAAGATATCTGGTGTTTTACTGTATGTATGGATGTTATGTAAAAGAGTGAGTGAGAGCACTATGCCACCTATAGTAAAATACAGTACATCGTTAGATGAGTTACAGCGAAGAAAAGAACTCAAAGTGCAAGGTGCCAGAAACTGAAAAATGACAGACAGCATAGTGGATAGATGAGGAATCCTAGACTGTTTCCTCTCCAACACATATTGCACTGTTCAAGCCATAGGCGCTCTACAGTACCTAGTGCATTATTTGTTGAATAAGGAGACACAGACATAGTAGACTGTAAATGTCTGGAAGTATTAATACAGAGATTTCCAACAGGAGAGCGTCGAATCAGAGACAAATCAGTCATGCTTAGTCGTTACAGCAGGGAATCCGATCATTTCAGTTCTCTTTCTCCACTTCCAGTCTCATGGCTTCTCCTATGTCCTTCTGTACATTCAAAATATATCACTGTGCTTA
This sequence comes from Tachysurus vachellii, assembly GCF_030014155.1. NCBI lineage: Eukaryota > Metazoa > Chordata > Actinopteri > Siluriformes > Bagridae > Tachysurus > Tachysurus vachellii. Next base: position 24,794,827 of record NC_083465.1, read on the forward strand.
AAGGAACAGCGTCACTCAGAAATGCTTCTCTTAGCCAAATCTAAACAGTTAGCATCCCAAAAGCAGCATTTTTGGAGTGAAGTATTCCTTTAAGTCTACTCAACCGAGTTCCTTTTCACATCTCAAAGGACACTGGTCACTCCCTGAATAGGCAATCAGTATAAGTGTAGACATGACACGACTATACACAGTCTACCTATTTTACATACTGTTAAATAGCAACATTATTACCCCATATAAAGTACACCAAGCATATAATGTATGTGCGCAAGTCCTTCCCGGCTTTTTGCAGATTAAAAAGATGAGAATCTGTTCGGTCCCGTTTCAAAGAGCGAGGATCGTTCACAGTCCTTCTGGGCCAGAATATCAAACTCTTCTTGGTGAATTCACATTAGAGAAAATACGCAGCCAAGAGCCACTTGTTCCTTTCTGAAATATCCAGTGTCTCTGAGAAATATACAGAATTTAAATAGATTAAGAAAAGGGTAGTTGAGACGATGACTGTGCATATGCTGATTTTTAAACGTGGCATTGATACAGATCAACCATTTGTAGCATTTTTTTGCTTGTGTAGATGTAGTTTGGTAGCGTTTACTCCAGTGTTTGAAAACTTTTTTGAGTTTGTGGTCTCATTTTGTTCATGTTTGTAACATTGACGTAAACTTTAAAGGTTAACACGAACGGATGTCAGTTTTTACAGAGTGTTTATCCAGATGAAGTTTAGCCAGAAAGAGAGATCTCGTAATCGCTGACGGACGTGTGCGTCTGTCCCCCTTTACGCACGTTCTTAGCGTTTGCGATGCGAGCCACGATATCTACAGGTTTCTCAAAGTAGCGCACCAAAGCTTGTTCAGTGAGCACTGAGGCCAGAAACTGCTCAAAGGTTATAGCCCAGTCTTTATCGATACTGGCGCTGTGTGGGATCCCATCTCCTCCAGCACCGCTGCGTACCAACACCGTGTCCTCAGCAATGTCCTCACACTGAAGCTTCTCGTCCATCTCGTGCGATCCGGCGCTCAGCACCGAGTACGAGGACACCGATGTGTCGTCTTTGGTCTCGTCGTCAGAGACGAGCATGGCCGAGGACGCACCGGTGTCTTTGGGTGATTCGTCCAGTTTGATATCCTCCATCGGTGCCGTGTTGGGGAGCTTGTCATCAACGGAGCGGTTTAATGAATTCTCCAGATTCCTCTGCTGCTTCCTGCGTCTTGCGGTGGCCCGATACTCATCTTCGTCCTCCTCCTCATCATCGGCGTCATCCTGCTTGCTGGAGGGGCTGCAAAAGAGCTTTCCCACCTCCCCCATCTCTAGCAGCAGGCTGGTCACCGTGGCCGTGGCGTGGTACAGCTCCTGCTCGTTAGCATCTTCACTAAACATGTTATACAGCGTCTTACACAGCTCGATGAACTGACCCTGAGAGACAGAGCGAGGGGAAAAAAAAACAAGAGGGCAAAGTAGGAGGGCCAGGGTGAGAAGATGAGGACAAGGAGGTTGGGGGGGGGGGGGGGGGGGTAAATTGAGGGAAGAGAATAGAAGTAAGAGATGAAGAGGAAGAAATTGAGTAAAAATGGAGCGATAGAGTGAGAGGAGGGAAAAGGCAGGAAAGTAAAGGGAGAAAAGAAGTGTAGGAGAGAATAGGAGTTAGAGGTGAAGAAGGAGAGATGACATGGAAAGAGAGAAATGAAAATAGTTGTAAAAGGAGAGGTAGAACCAGAGATGAGAGGATAAATAGAGATAGAAGGAGGGAAAATTACGTTGAAATTAGGAGACACAGAGAGAGTAAACAGGGGGGAGAGATGAGGAAAATTGAAGATGAGGAAGAAGATGTGGTAGATTGAGGGAAAGAGAGCAAGAGAATGTGAAAGAGAGAGATAGAAAAAGGAGAAAGATTATTGTTAATTATGAAGGACTGCTTTAACACGTTGTAATCATGTTGTAAAGTAAACTGCTCGAATATGGAAAATGAAAAAGAAACTATTTGGGTACCTGGTTGAGTTTTGGGAGATCCTTCATGTTCTCGGTTTTAGATTTCGTCTCCTGGTTCCACAGGCGCAGGTACGTACGATAATCCTGCGTCTGCATTTTCTTCACTGCAGCCATGAAAAAAAAAAAAACATCTAAGTCACGAACCAGAGATTACATTTGAAAAAGGATTTATTGCAGCATGTTAGTGTTCTCATTAAAGTTTAAACCTAGCACTGAGTTCTGACATGGTGTATGATTAAACAGATCAAACGGACATGAAAGACGTTACAAATACACGCTACGGCCCAAAAGAGCAAATCGTTCATGCTTCTATTACATGCCGCTATTTCACATACAATATCATGTTAAAGCAACAACTATTTTGATCTCAGTCCAAATCTTCCTTTCAGGCCTGAATATGCTAGTTTTTCCTGCCACTAGTATCTGCTAAGGGAGGTTTATGGCCAAGTTTGTTATCATCCAAAGTACATGTTAAGCATGGCACGCTCGTCATTAGTTGTATAATATCTCTAACAATTCAGTTTATTTGTATATCGCTTTTAACAATTCACATAGCCTCAAAGCAGCTTTACAGAAGCATAGAAATGTTTAAAGTTTAAACTTAAGTTACTATTTATCTCTAAAGTCTCTCCCTAATGATCAAGCCTGAGATGACGGCGACGAGGAAAAACTCCCTGAGATGATATGAGGGAGAAACCTTGAGAGGAACCAGACTCAGAAGTGAACCTCATCCTCATTTGTGTGACACTGGGCAGGAAATAATGTCAATGTAAATAATGTCATTTCTACAACAGTTTGTAGTCGAGTGGGAACAATACAACAGACCTGCATATACTACACGCGTATGAAAACGTCATACTATCACCACAATCATATTCAAAGACTGACTGAATTTTGAATGAAAGCAATGAAGAAATTATTCAAAGTTTATTCTGCGTAGACTTCAGGTTTTTTTTTTCAGTGCATGTTAACAATAAAAAAATTTTTAAAAGTACAAGAAAAAAAACATAAGCCAGGATTGAAAAATGTAGGGCATGTTGTTATAAAAAAAAATAAATAAATAAAAAAAAATCAACTGTGGTGTGATACAGTATGATGTGCAGCACAATGCTACTGAAGGCGACTGTTTCCTATAACAGAGTTTTATTCCTCTAAAGTTTGACACAGTTTTGTCCACAAAACAAATTTTCTCCTGTTATACTTATCACGTGAAATTAATAAGACAAAAATGGTAGCTTGTCACGTCCCAGAGAAACTGAAACTTTATTATTATTATTACTATTATTATTTTTATTATTATTATTATTATTATTATTATTGTTGCCTAAATTGTCTTTTTAAAATTCTTATGATCAGGTAAAATCTAGAGAGGTCCTGAGGATTGTCTGTCTGTCTGTCTATCCATCTATCCATCCATCCATCCCTGAACCTTGTTGTTCTTATTTGTGGCCAAAAATATGTAAAGTATGTTGAACGACCACCAGATTGCGCTAATGAACTCCAAGCACTTGTGCGTGCTTTCGTGCATGCAGGTCTTTTTCATTTCCTACCTTTTTCATTCTTGAACGTGACTCTGACAAAACCATCATCTTTCTCACTTCTGCTCCTAGAGACCAGTCCTGTGTGTGAGTGAACATATAGTTATTATATATAGACTGAACAAATCAAGATCTGAACAAAAGTTAATACAGTGATATTTAAATCATTAAAAAAAAATTAATTCTACTATAATTACCTATTTAAAGTATAATATATATTCAGGATGAAAAGAAAATTCACACGTTTGTTTGTGAAGTTGTGGGACCGTGTAGTGTATACTGGAGTGTTGGGCGTCACAATCCACAGCTATCAAGCTCTCAGACTATTAGACTTCACAAAGTGCAGACCTTGCAGGTCATCTATGAAAGATCCTGAACATGTGATCAGATGCTCTATGTACGACATCGACTGATTCAACAGGAGGAGTGAGGTGTGTCATGCTGGATTGCAGTGAAAATCAGCACCCACACAACATTTGTTTGTGGTTCATTCATTCATTCATTCATTTTCTACCGCTTATCTGAACTATTCTCGGGGAGCCTGTGCCTATCTCAGGCTTCATCGGGCATCAAGGCAGGATACACCCTGGACGGAGTGCCAACCCATCGCAGGGCACACACACTCATTCACTCACGCAATCACACACTACGGACAATTTTCCAGAGATGCCAATCAACCTACTATGCATGTCTTTGGACCGGGGGAGGAAACCGGAGTACCCGGAGGAAACCCCCGAGGCACAGGGAGAACATGCAAACTCCACACACACAAGGCGGAGGCGGGAATTGAACCCCCAACCCTGGAGGTGTGAGGCAAACGTGCTAACCACTAAGCCACCATGCCCCTTGGACTTTCTTTCTTTAAGTTAATGTGTTGTGCAGATTGCAACCTCTGGTGTTCAAACGGTGCAACTGCATTACACAACATTTACATTTATGCCATTTAGCAGACGCTCTTATCCAAAGCCACGTATAAAGTGCTTTGAAGTCTCTAGCACTGAATATATTAACACTGATTCACTAGGTTACAGACTTGGAATACCATCAACCTCAAACTCTGTTCAGGGATTTTTTGCTTCATGATGCTTCCTGTCACAGTGTAACAATTCACGTAAAACAATAATCACGGCTTTATTCACTATATTCTATTTATTAATTAATTACTTTGCCTTTATATCTAAAGGGGACATTTCTGAGGACATGCTGCACTGAAAAACAGAAAATAAAAATATCTGCAGAATAAAACTCCAGACAGCGAACACAACACTAAACAATCTAGACACTGAACACGAGGCGACAGCACTGTCAGCGTTTACGCGCTGTGTATCGTGTGTGTGTGTGTGTACCATTGGAAGTCTCAGGGGTGATGTCCTCAAAGAAGTACTGTGTGGCCTCAAAAGCCGAATCGGGCTCATCCTGCTCGTGAGGCACATCTGAGAGGTAAAAAAAGAGAGGGTGATAAAAATGAGCACTACCGTCTGATGGGAAGTCCCAATCTTTCAGTAGAGCTGTGTGAGGTAGCCGAAAATATCTTTTAGCACTACACAGAGATGGCGTCTTTATTAGCATAGTAAATTTAAGCTGTGAAAGACAGGCCTGCTTTAATTAAACAAACACTTTTTTCATGTAACTGACATGAATGGTAGATGCTCAGGATTAAGGATTTAACCGTTGTGTAATTCTTGAGGAGATTTTTATTAAAATCCTATGGAAGGAGTCTCCAGTGCCAGTCCTCTGAAATAGACGGAAGTCTTAAGCATTCATAGTTACACAACTTTATTAATAAATACATAATAAATAATAACTTCTTTTTCAGATTTTCATAGGCACAGACAGATGGAAAGAGGGGGGGGGGGGGGGGACAAACAATGAGAGATATGCAGAGATGGAAAGAGAGAAAGAAGAATATATATATATATATATACACACACACACACACACACACACACACACAGAGAGAGAGAGAGAGAGAGAGAGAGAGAGAGAGAGAGAGAGAGAGAGAGAGAGAGAGAGAGAGAGAGAGAGAGAGGACCGCACTATGACACACACACACACACACACCCTGCTTTACCTGGCAGTATGTGCATCTTGTAGAGGAGCTTTAGTTTCTCAGTCAGGTCACCATGGCACAAGACACCTACAACACAGAACAGCTGCACATAAACATGCTGAACATCTTCACACACCTAAACGCTCAACATTGGAGCTTTAACATTAACAATAACATTTCAGGCAAATATGCTCACCGAGGCCATTAATGAACTCTCTGAAGTTGATGAGCGCATCTGCGTTATGGTCGAGCATGCGGAAGAAGCGGACGGCAAGGCCATCGGTGTGAGTGCCACTGGCCCAGGGAAAGAGCACCGAGAACAGCCCCTTAAACTGCTCCAGGTCCATGCGGTACTGCTCCAAGTAGGGCAGGCTCGGGTCATGACGGTCCATCGGGTTACTCGTGCCACCCCAGTAACAGCTGGTCAGGTGTTCGGCCTGGAGAGTTCAGCAAAGGAGCAAAAGCTTTACAATGTTTTCCCTGAAATACAAAACATGATATACAGAGCAAGCAAACAGAGATATGTCCAGCAGTACTGTGTCCAGCAATATCTCACTGCAGTACAGAGATATGACCAGCAGTAGTGTTAGCAGTATCTCACTGCAGTACAGAGATATGTCCAGCAGTATTGTGTTAGCAGTATCACACTGTAGAACAGAGATATGTCCAGCAGTATTGTGTTAGCAGTATCACACTGTAGAACAGAGATATGTCCAGCAGTAGTGTGTTAGCAGTATCACACTGTAGAACAGAGATATGTCCAGCTGTAGTGTGTTAGCAGTATCACACTGTAGAACAGAGATATGTCCAGCAGTAGTGTGTTAGCAGTATCACTCTGCAGTACAGAGATATGTCCAGCTGTAGTGTGTTAGCAGTATCACAGCAGTAGTGTGTTAGCAATATCACAGCAGTAGTGTGTTAGCAGTATCACAGCAGTAGTGTGTTAGCAATATCACAGCAGTAGTGTGTTAGCAGTATCACACTGCAGTAGTGTGTTAGCAGTATCACACTGCACTAGTGTGTTAGCAGTATCACACTGCACTAGTGTGTTAGCAGTATCACACTGCACTAGTGTGTTAGCAGTATCACAGCAGTAGTGTGTTAGCAGTATCACTGTAGAACAGAGATATATCCAGCAGTAGTGTTAGCAGTATCACACTGAAAAACAGACATATTTCCAGCAGTAGTGTGTTAGCAGTATCACACTGTGGAACAGAGGTATGTCCAGCTGTAGTGTGTTAGCAGTATCATACTATAGAACAGTTATGTTCAGCTGTAGTGTGTTAGCAGTATCACACTGTAGAACAGAGTTATGTTCAGCTGTAGTGTGTTAGCAGTATCACACTGTAGAACAGAGTTATGTTCAGCTGTAGTGTGTTAGCAGTATCACACTGTAGAACAGAGGTATGTCCAGCTGTAGTGTTAGCAGTATCACACTGTAGAACAGAGGTATGTCCAGCTGTAGTGTGTTAGCAGCATCACACTGTAGAACAGAGATATGTCCAGCTGTAGTGTGTTAGCAGTATCACACTGTAGAACAGAGGTATGTCCAGCTGTAGTGTGTTAGCAGTATCACACTGTAGAACAGAGATATGTCCAGCTGTAGTGTGTTAGCAGTATCACACTGTAGAACAGAGGTATGTCCAGCTGTAGTGTTAGCAGTATCACACTGTAGAACAGAGGTATGTCCAGCTGTAGTGTGTTAGCAGTATCACACTGTAGAACAGAGATATGTCCAGCTGTAGTGTGTTAGCAGTATCACACTGTAGAACAGAGATATGTCCAGCTGTAGTGTGTTAGCAGTATCACACTGTAGAACAGAGGTATGTCCAGCTGTAGTGTGTTAGCAGTATCACACTGTAGAACAGAGGTATGTCCAGCTGTAGTGTGTTAGCAGTATCACACTGTAGAACAGAGATATGTCCAGCTGTAGTGTGTTAGTAGTATCACACTGTAGAACAGAGATATGTCCAGCTGTAGTGTTAGCAGTATCACACTGTAGAACAGAGATATGTCCAGCTGTAGTGTGTTAGCAGTATCACACTGTAGAACAGAGATATGTCCAGCAGTAGTGTGTTAGCAGTATCACACTGTAGAACAGAGATATGTCCAGCAACTTCATTAATTGCTGCAAATTGCACGATTGTCAAATTCCAATAAAAATGACACCACATTTGAATCACCTACATAAACTATAATGAAATGAGTCTATAACATTATACTGCATTACTGTTAAACTGCTATACTACATACTGCATGGATGTTTGCAATATTAAACTGAAATCTGTCACCTTCTTCAGCAAAATCCCATCGGAATCAAAATGATGATTAAGTTTGGCATCTTGATAAGTTTCCTTGTTACAGCACATTTTCCTTTTGTGCAATTTATATTTCCTACATTAGCAAGAAGCCACGTAAAAATCCTTAAAAAACGTAAACAGGGTCCTAAACCGGACAGCTGGACAGCTTTCTTTGTCTGTAGCTGAATTAAGAGAACTAACTGTCATATAGTTGAATTAACTGTTATAAAATGAGTGATTTCAATAGATCCTGTTGGATACACTTTATTTAATTTTATTTTATTTTATGTTACTTTACGTTGTTTATGACATGCATTTCTTTACATTACATTTCCTTCATCAAACTAGAAGCATTACATCACCAAAAGGTTAAAGAAACAAAATGTTTTTCTACATTTACAGCATTTAGCAGACACCCTTATCTTACAACTGAGCAACTGAGGGTTAAGGGCCTTGCTCAGGGGCCCAGCAGTGGCAGCTTGGTGGACCTGGGGTTCGAACCCATGACCTTCCGATCAGTAGCCCAACACCTTAACCACTGAGCTACCACATCCCTCAGTTTCTAGTGGTACAATAAGTAGAATGTGGGCTTTTAAACATTTGAATGTGTATTACTGTGCTTTGCATGAAGAAATAATATAGACCGCTATTGCTAGCAAACTTATTTGACACTGACATCTATGTGCCAGGTTTGCAGGATATGAATTATATTTCCCACAAATCCCAAATCCGTATTCATTAATTCTTTTGTCAGTTTGCTTTTAGGATTAGTTTGAAGCCTCATTCAGGCGCCGTGATTTACTGCAGTGAAGCAAGCTGCTGCTTTGTCTCGACTTGTTGCTATGGTGCAGTGCTTCCTACACACATGTTCAGAGTAATGACTGATGGTGTGTCTCAAACAGCTCCCTAGCTCCCTAATCAGAATATTGTGTACACGAGCTAGGGACCCCTGTACAAGACCCCTGGCTGCTGGAACTTCACTACTTGGGACACCGATGACCCAATTTCCAGCAACATTCTAATTTTCACTGTAAAAACCCCAAAAAAATTTTGGTAATACAGGATTTTATAAAAATCATTAAGCACTTAAAAACTGTTAGACATTTAAAACCTTATATACGGAAAATTAGATACAGTTAAATTCGCTAATCTAATCATTTCTGGCATTTAGCAGACACTCTTATCCAGAGTGACTTACATTTTTATTTCAATTTATACAACTGAGCAACTGAGGGTTAAGGGCCTTGCTCAGGGGCCCAGCAGTGACACCTTTGGTGGACCTGGAATTCGATCTCATGAACTCCTGATCAGTAAAGTAACACCTTTACCACTAAGCTACCAATATCCCGAAGTAAGTTAGAGCTATAACAATGAGAACAAGCTGCTTATATTTGTATATCTGAAGTTGGCTGAGAAGCTTCAGGAAAATATGACGCCATTTCCAGTAATGGAATATAGTGAGCATGGATTCTTCCTGTTTTTTTTTTTTTTTTTTACAGTGCATTGTGGGTTTTTAGTGCACAAAAGTTCCAGTGCACTAGAATAATTTTGCAATAAAGAGAGAGACTGACTTCCTGATCTGAACTATTCACTTGAGAAAAAACAGAAGCAAATCTGTGGCATTTTCCTGTTTGAAATCATTGGTTAGAAACAACCTACCTTAAATAACGAGTAAAGCTCTTCCAGCTCATCCATGCTGAACGCCGTCTCTGTTACTATAGTACGAACCTGCAGCAGGGGAAGGAAAAAAGAGGAAAGTAAGGAAGGATGTGTAAGTGAACTAACACAAAGGATAAAGGACATATATGTATAAGGTAAAATGTATCATGTACAGGGACCAGTGGCAATGAATTTTCCTAAACATGTTGTGTAGAAAAGTTCTTGCACTTCCTGAAAGAATTCACATTGGATTCTGAGACTTTGGCCAGAAACAAGAAATATACATGAAATATTTGTTAGAATTAGAACTTGGACAGTTTGAGATTTCCAGAGATGCCCACAAACCTGTCATTACAGCGCTTGGGGAAAAAAAAGTAACAATGATTTTTGAGCTTATAATACACACACAAAACATTCCTAAATATTCCTTATTCAGTTTGTTACATCAGTGCATGGACATTATGTTGTGCACTTACCACATTGCGCTTTGTCGTGTCCTCTATAGTCTGAATGACCCTCAGCCTCTGCTTGAAGCGCATCTGTTCGATCACGTCCGCCCGAATAGAACCGAATTTCTGTACAGTGTGAGATAAAGGGAGTTAATCGACTGAAAAATGGCTGGACCAAGCAAACAAAATGATATAAACGTAACAGAAAGACAAACAGACAAGTTCATACCTCGTAGGAGCTGCGCACCAGTTTAAAGATGTCCACCTCAGGATGAGGCTCTCCATCATCGGTGAGGAGAGAGTGTAGGTGTGGGATTGGGGGCAGAGTGCTGTCCTTATTGGTAACACTGTCTAGATACCTACACACATACACACACACACAAACACAAACACAGTTAACATGGTATGGTGATGTATGCAAGAAAAATCCCACCATCTCTCAGGGTAAGATGTAGGTATACATCAAGACTCTTAAGGCACAATCACACACTTTCACACACTACAGGCATATTATCAGATCTAACACATGTCTTTAGACTGTCGGAGGAAATCGGTGTATGTGGAGGAAACCCCCAAATCACAAGGAGTACATGTAAACTCCACATGCAGGGTGGCAATCGAATCCTTAACCCTGGAGGTTGCGTTGCAAACATGCTAAACACACATCCTTATTTCTATTTATAAATATATTTTTTACACATTAAAAAGAAGGTTTGCAAGAGAGGTAAGTTTCTGTTATCGGTTATGTTATAACAGCTATAAACAATCAGAGCTATAAACAGTAAATTAGTTAAAATTTCAATATCCTCTGCCTTAATGTCATGCCATGATGGAAAAGTTAAACATCTCTGACCGGGACAAAGCGCTGACACTAGAGACTCCTTCCATGAATGCTAACTAAACATCATCTTACAGAATGTAAACGTATTTGCATACTGGAACACGATTGGCTTTTATATTTTATGACATCATAAGGCTTGTTGGTTTAAAACGTAATTAGATTTTCTAGTATTTCTTTAAAATAGCACAATTTTCAGACCTAGACCAGTCTCATTACTCCCATAATTAAACAACCACAAAAACTGAATTTAATAATGAGCAAAACCACCAGATGCTATTTTGCTACCCGAACGCTTTAGAATCTCTCTCTGACCTGCCGAGGACCGTCATGGCTTCTCCGTCATCCTTGCAGTTGAGCAGCTGGTAGATGTTGGCGTCGAGCACGGACAGCGCCAGCTGAAAGATGAGCTTTATGCCCTCGTAGAAGAAGCAGTCGACCACGACCACGGCGCTCTCGAAGGGCATAACAGACAGGAAGAGTGTGAGGAACCAGGACAGAGAGATGGTAGAGATCACACCCAGCTCCTGCATGCAGTCGTACAGCTGAGGAACGTGCACACGGGCCAACTCCTCAAACACACCCTGATCCACCAATGCACCTGTGTGTGAGACAGATTCATAACACACATACACACACATATGTATAAAAAGGAAGATTAGATTGATTTCTTTCTCAGAGAAAATAAGAATAGAAATTAAAAGGATCAAAATTTTACAGTTGTCATGGATACCTTAGACACTTTTTCACCAGACCACAACACTCTTTTTTTTTTTTTTAACTCTTCTTTAGTTCTGTGTTTAATTTCCCCTGTTCAGGTTGTTCACTGTTTTGTGTTAGGTAATTAGTCCCTCAGGTAATCAACCCGCCAATTTCATCCCCTTTGTCCCACCAAGTGTTTTCCTTCTTCATGTGTGCTTCTCTTTGTTACCTGTGTGTATTTCATGCCTAACCTAACTCCAGTTTCTGTCTATTCCTGGCTCAGATTTAGTTTTAGAGTGTATTTCTAATTCTAGTTTTAGCCACAGTTTCTGTTTCTTCGTTCACTTGATTCTTGGCTCTGTAAACAAAACTAATTCTGCGCTCACATCCACCTTCATCGCCCTTCTGTGACATCAATTTAACGATTAAATGTAAGTCTAAAAATTCAGTGTCACAGTTTCTGGAACATTCTACGATTTACCGTCTTCATTTTTTAGTTTGACATCAATATCAATTTACACAATACACAAATCTAATCCTATTAATACTATTAAAGATTAGTATTATCCTCTTAGTAAGAAATCCTACTAATTAACAATATTAATGTAAATGTAAAACAGTACACAAGAATCCTGAAGAGAATACACATATAACTGAAGACCTTCCGATCGGTAGACAGAAAAGAAGAGAATACACTTATTGTTTGTGTGTGTGTGTGTAATAATCATGACTCACCCACGACTCTGGTGTTATAGTAGTCAGGGAGCATCCTCTCACACAGCGCCACCAACAGCCAGAAAGCCTCTTCCTCTTTAGCATAGAGCAGCAACACTGACGTCACAATGTTCATCGCCTGAACAGAAGCAACACATAATGTCATCCATCCATCCATCCATCCATTCTTCCAACCACCCACCCTACCCCACCCACAAATCCATGCATCAATCCATCCAAACACCCACTGAATCCCATCCATCCATCCATCCAGAAAACCCCACCATCCATTAATCTTTCTTCAGCAAACATTTGTTGCGGATTGCACTTCATGTGGTATGCGTTTGAGTGTGTGTGTGTGTGTTTGTGTGTGTTTAGAACTTTTCACACATGCATCAAATGCAGGAATTCAAAAGCCAATCAAACAAAAATGAGGTCACCCTGCAAAATGATCAGAGAGTGTGAACAGATGAAAATATCTGTCCTAAGCTGATGCCAAAAAAAAAAAAGGTGGATCTGATATCAGAGATCCTGTAACAAATGGACTTGGATTTCACCGACCACTTTATTAACAATGCACCTGCACATTCATGCACTTAACTAATCAGCCAATCATGTGACAGCAGCTCAATGGATATGTTCATGCAGATGCAAGCCAAGAGTTTCAGTTAATATTCACATCAAACATCAGAATAGGGAAAAAGTGTGATCTCTGTGACTTTGATCGTTGCATGATGGTTAGCATCTGATGGGTCGGTTTAAGTATTTTCGAAACTGCTGAGTTCACACACAACGGTCTCTAGAGTCAAAAAAACATCCTGCGAGCGGATGAGGTTCATGCTGAAGCACCTTGCTGAAAGGACAGCCAAGAGAACAACAAACAGGCTGATGTTTATAAGAACACACACACACAAAGGTGTGTTAGTGGTAAATGCACACTGTATGTCGGTTTGCAGGAGTGTGTGTAGCAAGTGGTAGCCCCCATTGCAGGTGTTTGTGGTTTGAACCAAAAGTGATCTGTACTGGGGTACATTCAAGTACACGCACATCTGATTACCAAGCACATCAAGCGTACACAGATCGTCTATTTATGCTTAAAACACACTCACTGCACATAACAGTAAACCTCAAACTTAAACCTTGCACTTATTGTAGCATTGTGTGATAATTGGGCCATATTGTGTTTATCTGTTGTATCTAGATCCTTAGTGTGTAGAAGGTTTGAACATCTTTGCAAAAGAAATAACTAATTAATTTGTGTGTATGTACCTGACAGTAGCCGATGTTGGGGTTGCGGAAGGCATACGCAGTGAGAACTCGTCTCAGTGCAGCGATGCCAATCTCATTCTGAAAGGCCGGGTGTTCGGGCAGCGAGCGATGAAGGTCGCGCTCAATTTCTTCCGTGGCTAAATTATACTTTCCCATCGACTTCTCAACCAAGTCCTCGTAGTAGCCAGGGTGAGTCGCCATCTCATTAATCGCTCCTATTTGAACACACACACACACACACACACACACACACAAACATTTGCAGTCTTGAACTTAAATGGCTTTATGTGTCATTCTGTAAACAGGAAATTCTATCTGAATTCTTGAAATAAACTGCTATGTGTACATGCTTTTGAGGTCTATTCTTAATAAAAAGTAGGTCAGCTTGATCTAACTCTGTGTGTGCGTGCGTGTGTGCGCGTGTGTGTTTGTGCGTGTGTGTGTTTATACAGATGGTAAAACAACAACAGAAATTGTCCTACTATGGCATTAGATCACCAACATGCACCATGAGTTCATACTGAAAAGATTTTTTTTTTTTACATGGTGACTCATTCAGGACAAACGTGTCAATGTAACTTGGGGAAAAGAACCTTGGTCCATGTGTATATGCCTAGATGACTGGTCATGTGATAAATTGCTCAGAATAATGCCACTGCCAAGTCCCTGAATATAGTGGTTGTAGATTCTGGATCAGCAGGATGATTGTGTCAGATAAAAACCAGTTCTGTAAAGGAAGAAAACAGAAAGTTCCTCCAGGCAAGGCCCGGGCACGTCCGTAAGAAAGGGAAAGAGTGTGTATGTGTGTGTGTGTGGGTATGTGAGCATACGTAGGTGTATATATATATATATATATATATATATATATATATATATATATATATATATATATATATATATATATATATATATATATATAGACATATATATAGACATATATATAGACATATATATATATATATATGTCTGTGTGTTTGCACAGGTGTGTATGTGTGTGCATGTGTGTTTGTTTTCCCATTTGTAGTTGGCCTCATATATAAACATATATTAACACAGCGTGTGTGAAAGTGTGTGCATGTGTGCAGGTGTGTATATGTGTGTGGAAGCGAAGGCCTGACCGGCGCTTCCACAGTGTGTTTTCTCCGTTGTATTTGACTTTAGCTATAAACATCTATATATGTGTGTGTGTGTGTGTGTGTTTGAGAGAGAAAGTTTGTGAATGTGAGTCTGTTTGTGTGCTTTCCATATATAAACATATATTAACATATACACAGCGTGTGTGTGTGTGTGTGTGTGTCTGTGTTTGAGTCTCACCAGAGAACAGAAGCCACAGGTCTCCTCTCATGTTCTCCGGGATTCCTTTGAGCACCAGCTCTTTGGTCTTCTCTGTGCGGTACATACACACACCCTGACCATATTCTGCAAAGTGGTTCTTCCAGGCCTGCTCTTTCAGGAACTCCTTTGCCTGGACACACAGTTAACAGCAAGCACACACAGTTACCATGTGACTCCTCGAGTGCGCTCTTTCAAGGCTCTCACTGAGGATTAAAATGGAGGATTAATCTTCTTGACTAAAAGTAAACTGTCTTTCTGAGATCCATCAGTAGATTAGCTTTAAACTGTTACATACATTACTTTGCAGTGGTCCAATTAACCGATTAAAGCCCATCTTCATTATTATATACTATTTATCAGCCTCAAATAAACACACACTCAATCTATCTATTTAATGCTAATTTGTAAATTGCCACCAAAAATAATCCTGAATAAGAAATAAACAGCTAAGAACAGTTTTGTCCTCTGTCACTGTTTTGTAACTTGTTATATCTGGTAAAAAACAAAAAAACAAACCCACCCTTACATAAAATGAACATAAGGATAGACTTGTTCACTAGTTAGCATTAACCGGCTAATACATGCGAATATGCAAACAAGCATAGCTGTTAGCTAGTTGTTAGCTTTAGCTATTATTTGTTTTGGAGCTTGCTGGTGTAGATTGTTAACACTATGATTTATTAGGACAGATATAATCAGGATTTAATAATAGCTAGAGACTGAAAAAGTGATGCAAGTCTCATTTCTGGTTCATATGTTTATTGTTACAATGAACAATGAACCATGAACCACTTCACACTGTTTGTGGCTTGTGCCTTTAACTGCCTGCCTTGTTCCAATCCTTGCACTTTAACTTGATAATCTATTTATTTCCAAACGTGCAACTTCTTCCTGTTTTTGCAAATGCGCACTGTGTAAGAAGCCAAAGCTGACAAGCAGGTGTAAGAAAAAAAGTACAGGTCTCAGCTGAATTTTAGATCCACACACTGTTTCAGCACAAAAGTATTGTATCCAGACAGGAAGTCTGATTGGTTTAGACAATAAAAAAAGAGAATGTCACTAATACTGAATTCATGGAGTAAACAAAATTACGCCATATTCTTCATTCTGATTGGTCAGAAGGTGATTTCTATAACAGCAGCCCTGACAAGTAGAACAAATACGATCAGTTTAATATCTTATCGTAATAATAATGGATTGTGATATGCACTGATATGGTGGAAGTTTCTTTGAGGCGATGATTTAACATTTACGGATTTATGGGTCTTCCATGTCATGGCTTTTTGTAACTAGAAGCAATAAACAATGTAATCCTTGGAAAACACTCTAAGATGCTCTGGTATTGGAAATAATCAACAGTATCTCCAGTTCAGGTCAGGCTCCATCATCATACCACCTAGCCCAGTCTTTGTTTGTTTTCTGATAACAGCACACCAGCCTGAGGGTTTTAATCTGTACACATTCTGTATCAATAAAATTTATTCTGCAAAATCCTGAGCATGTGTTTAAGCATGTGATACTGAACAGTGTGTGTTTGAGTGTTTACCAGTTTGGGGTTGAACTCCTCAGGCGAGCGGCGCCGATACATGGTCATGAGGGCCTGCGTTGCCGTGGGAACACTGTTGTCGTTGAGGTTGAACTGGCGCTCGTTCTCACCCTCTGAGCCCAGACTGCTGCGCTGTGGACTGCAGGAGAGGAGACTGCTGTGCTGGGAGTACACCTGTGTACACACACACACACACACACACACACACACACACACAAATTAAAGTCACAAAGGAGAAGTCTGTAGCTGTGGAAAACGTAACCTTAGACAGATGGATAATTATAGTCAATGCAATAGGCAGTAGATCCTGATACAGCTTTTCAAGCTCCAAGCAAAATCTCCAAAAAAAGCACTTGCATGACCAGCTCACACAATGTACTGCTTTGTTTATCCTTAAAACTTTGTTTCTGCAGTAAACAAACAACAAAAAAAAAAAAACAGGATCGCAGACTATGATAAAAACAGACACAAATAAAATAACGCCCAATGCTCACCTCATCATCTGAGCTGGTGAGGCTGCATGTGATCTCTCGCTCAAAGTAGATCTTGGAGGAGGTCTGCTGCAGGAAGTCAGAGATCCTCTGCACCAGGAAGTCGCGGTCTTTCAGGTTAGCAAACAGGAAGGTCATTCGGTTCTTGGTGCTGATTGAGAGTGGGCTTGGTAACACGTTAGAGCTGTCTGCTTTTTCCACAATGGTCACCTGATCGAGTTAGAGTTATAGAATAGAGTTATAGAAACATAATCGAAGGCTGTCATTTAGTTTTATATAATAGCATATCCTAAATACATTTATTCCTCTTATACTCCTGCAATTTGCCAATGAATACAGTGTCGATTTTATTAAATCATATGTCATTATTTTTATCCATTTATAATTACATTTAATGCTGTGGATTGTTTGCTAACAAGTTACTTCCTGCTATCGCTGCTAAAAACAATTGTAACACTGGTTTCTCATCAAGTTCCACAAAAACAATACAGATTATTACTTAGAAAGCGTTTTGAAGACTTTCCTATGTGCCACGATTCTCAGGCTCAGCTTTATTCCTGCGTGTATTCGTTTATATTCTGTTTTCTTTTCTGTTTATTTACTTTGCCACGTGTATATATTTAGATTCCTATCTTGTCTCCATCCCTGTCGTGTCATAGGTTGTTGCTCAAAAATCTCTCATTATTTTCTGGAGTTCTGCATGATTTGTCCATGTGTTTTAAACCCCTGTGTGTCAAGAGAAGTATCAATGTGTACATCTTCACAATCTCGACTTTGCCTTGTGTTTCGGATTGTTCGCTACCAGCTTTAATCAAACCTACTCCAAAATTATTTGCAATCATCTCCAAGTTTCAACCCTTCCATGTCACACTATGTCAGAAAACCAAATATTTCAGCTTCACCACTGACTGTTACAAAGCCCTGGTATTGGAGACTCTTTTTATTAACATGAAATAAACATCTCCTTAAAGAAAAATCTAGCAAATGGAACGTCACATGCAAGCTCTAGCAAATTGCCCAGTGCTATAGGAGCAATAAGGCATTAGAATTAATGCGTTAATCCCATTCCCTTACATTTCATTGCCTTGTGACTTCTGTCAAAGCTGTCGATATAGAAAATCCGCAACACTTTCAAACGATTTTAACAGTGCTCCTCAAAAAAACACTACATGTTGCAGCATGTAGGAAACGTCATAATAAAACAGCTGATGCTGAATCAGAGTTAAACACAGTGATTAACGCAGTGTGAGTCTGTAGACTGGAAACAAACATAATGTGTGCTGACATTTTTTGACCTGAAAACTGTCACACGGTCCGTCATGTTTTTCCGAAAAAGAGTGAATCAGCTGGCGATGGCCACAACTCCCAGATACTAACAGAGTCTGACAGCTCGCTGCCTTATCCTTTCATTCATGTCACACTGATCATGTTTTTTTTTTTTTTCCACCCACCTGTGCGCACACACTCATGCTCACACACCCACATGCACGCTTCACAAAAGCGAAACACATTTTGTAAGTCATCAGCTTGTCAATGTGAGCATTATCGAAAAAGACATGCTATACAGCTCCTGCAGATCCACATCAGACCAAAATGTCACATGGTTATCATTCTGCTCTTATGCAGATCTCTATATACGCCTTAGACTTTGAAAGATGATCAGCTGGATGTAGTCTTGGACTGCAGGTAGTAAAAGTAACACAGATACATCACACATTGATGGAGGAAATGTGCGAGATGGTCAAACGCTGCTACTCATCACGTGACGCTAATAGCATCCGAGACTGATCCGTGACCTTTAGCAAAGAGATTGAATGTCTAATTAAATTAAGAGGTCCTGGTTAAATATTATGTAAGGCAGATACATATATAAGATATATAAGCATACAGATGCAGAGTGTATGGACCACTCTGTAAACTGAACTGATTTTTAGATTTGTTTTTTGCAAAATTCACATCAGCTATTCTTTCACCTACCCATCAACTCAGTCGTCCATCCAACGTCCCATCCATCCACCTATCCATGATCCATCACCAACCTACAAATCTATCATCCTACTGATCCATTCACTCATACATCCATCAACCCAGCTTCCAACCTATCCACCCCACCTTTTATTAATTCACCCTACACATCTATCCACCTACTGATCCATCCACTCATCCATCCATCAACATACTTATCAACTTGTATACCCAACCATCCATCCATCCATCCAAGCTACACATCTATCTACCTTTATCAACATATCCACACAGCGATATATCCATCCACCCTACACATAAATATTTGTATAGATAGGTTGATCCATCCATCCAACCACCCAACAAACATCATCTTAAAATTAACATTCAACTTTAATTTATCTCTTCCCAAAATAATATGAAAGCAATACCATAATATCCATGTTTTTTTTCTAAACAGAACTGTGCCACTCCTGCAGATCCAAACCTACCTCTCGCAGGGGGATGATGAGGCTG
Source organism: Tachysurus vachellii (assembly GCF_030014155.1). NCBI lineage: Eukaryota > Metazoa > Chordata > Actinopteri > Siluriformes > Bagridae > Tachysurus > Tachysurus vachellii. Next base: position 24,814,185 of record NC_083465.1, read on the forward strand.
CACACTGTCTCCTCTTTACTGGTGAAGCAGATGTAGTTGGTAGAGACGAACATTTGGCCCAGGATGTGCATCTTATTGAAAGGAGTCCACAGCGTGCAGTCTGTGTGTCCGTCCAGCTTCTCGTCTTTCGGCAAGCGGAACAGCGTGCGGTATCGTTCACTTTTAGCCCTGGCGTCAAGATCCCTGAAATGTAAACAGACTATTTTAAACAGCTGTTTTCAAAATGGCTGCATTTAAACTTTCACACATCAAAATTCAGGTATGTTTTTTTTCTTTCAGAATTTCTACTAAGACATCATTTTCAGACTATGGAAAGTCTTAGTGGGTTTTTTTTTTTAGCTCCAAGAGAGGCTGACGAATGAATAACATATTTTATAGCCAATACATCATAAATGATAACACGAACTAACATGGGTGTTTCACACTAAATAATAATAAATAAGAAATCATGGTGAAAAGACTGTACTTCAAAACCTTGACTTTTTGATACATAGTCAGTTTCTCAAACAGCCTATGAAACATGTCTATCCTCAAAGATCCATCAAAAATATTCACCACCGGTTGACCTTTTAGAAACCCAGACATCTCCTTCATACTTGCTTTGCAGAAAGTGAGATTTGTTTTCAGCTTTATAAACCTGGCAGGGCTCCATATTCCAAAGATTTGCAGCATCATCTTTTTTTATAGAGCGCTTGAACACTTAATTTCTTTTACGGAACCAATTGGGCTGAGGCTTAAATCTCTCCATAAGCACACGAGTCGGATGTTGTGCCTCTTAGCAACACTTCTCTGGCAGTCCATAGACCGAAGTGTCTAAAGATAAGTGATAGACCACTATACTATTTAAAGGACAATTTCTCATTTGACAGACAACTGGAAATAAAATGCTTAATAATGATTTATGGGTCTATGCAGAGGACGTTCACATTTTGGATATAAATCTAAGTACGGCTGTATGACGTGGAATAACTCACCTTATGGTTGTGTTACTAGAAATAAAATGCTTAAAGACTGTCTCGCAATATTTTGACCATATTTTGACTCGATCGGATAAACAGAGCATCTTTATTCACACATCCATAATGAAACACCTTGAAACAAAATGAAATGTTTGACCATTGCTGGCAGGAGCGTTTTTTTTTGTGTGTTGATGTGAAAATAAAGGCAACTCATCAGACACAAACCTTTACCATTTCAACACACTTACCAGTGTCAATTAGCCTAGCTTGTTATCTAGATTAGATATATAGTTATCTGTAATGAAGCTGGTATAAAGAATGAGGAGGCTGTTTGTCTGCTCTATAGCCTCGGGCTTAGTTCTTGAGTCTAAGCAGCCACAGATAAGACTGGACTTCACATTAAAATAACATGCGAGGTGTTATTTTTAGTTTTACTGCAATGTTGCCATATTGGCAATGGAATATTTTCGGTTCAATCTGTTTTTATTAGATTTACTAACATTTTAATCGTCCATTTATCTCTGCCTGACCAACATGTGACCTGACTGGTCGAAAATAGACCTTACTCTGTGCTGTAAACTATCATTTAGAGCTCATTTATGTATTTCCTGATAAAATATAATGCACTATTTCAAAAACAGTAACTGAAAAATTGGTACATTTATATGTAGCTTTTTTAAGACTCTACTCTCCGTACAAATAGCTAAAGATAGAATGATAAAAATGATTGAAATATGTGCAGGCATGCCATAATGAACACAATGATATTTATTTTCATTAATACATTTTTTTTTAGGTACCAGCACTGACCTCTTGAGAGCTGACACCTTCTTAGGTGACTTCCTCTTGAGTTTGGGCAGTGATCGGTCCTGCTCAAAGCCCTTGTTGTCCAGGAGCTGGCGCATGGCAATGTTGGCCAGCTGCTCCATAAGCTTGAAGGTTTCGTTGATGTTGCGGAACACGGAAAAGACGTGCTCACTGCAGCGGGTGCTCACTCGCACCATGTCCGGTAGCAGAAGTGTGGCGTTCTTTTCCAGTAGAGTGATGTCAGCCCAGCGAACCAGCAGTTTGGCTATGAATGAGGACAGGAACAAAGTAGAGGGTGAACACCAGCAAATGTGTCCTCTCTATAGAACATCAGTGGTTAACACTGTACAGTTATACCACATGATTAGTCAGAAGGTGTTGACTAATTTTTAGTCTCCTTTCTATACAACTGAGCAAGTGAGGGTTAAGGACTTTGATCAGGGGCTCAGCGGATTACTGGGATTCAAATTCTTCTGATCTACGTCCCACAGTTTAACAAATGTAAACAATACACCGGTAAAAACAATATTAACATTAACAAATAGCTGGGCGTATCACATTACCCTGTCATGCATCAATTCTCCCACAAAAGTATGCACCATTTGTTTAGTTCATTCATTCATTCATCTTCTACCGCTTAACCGAACTACCTCGGGTCACGGGGAGCCTGTGCCTATCTCAGGCGTCATTGGGCATCAAGGCAGGATACACCCTGGATAGAGTGCCAACCCATCACAGGGCACACACACACACACACTCATTCACTCACACAATCACACACTACGGACAATTTTCCAGAGATGCCAATCAACCTACCATGCATGTCTTTGGACCGGGGGAGGAAACCGGAGTACCCGGAGGAAACCCCCGAGGCACGGGGAGAACATGCAAACTCCACACACACAAGGTGGAGGCGGGAATCGAACCCCGACCCTGGAGGTGTGAGGCGAACGTGCTAACCACTAAGCCACCGTGCCCCCCCCATTTGTTTAGTCAATGAATCATATGGCATTACCATTAGCAATTCATTAATACAGATATGTCAAGTCACTAAATTGCTGGGTGTAAGGCTTAATTCTTTTTAATCTTTTTTTTCCCATAAAACATCAATAATGATGGTTAAGAGTAATAGGAATTACAGCCAGGTTAAGCCACATATATCCATATTACAAGCTCGATTCAAGTGTAGGTGCCTCTCTCGCTCACCCTCCTTGCCCAGCAGGTACGAGTAGAAGCAGAGGTGGTTGATGCTGAGGTAGAGGCAACCCTGCCTGGGCACTCGACCCTTCCAATAACTGCAGGAGTAATAGTTCACCAGCTTCTCTTCTTCCGGCAACCCGAACAACCTTCGAAACTTAGCGGTGGCTTCTTTGAACTTGTCCGTGTCGTCGTCCTCCTTATTGTCATGATTTTTGTTGTATTCAGCAATGATGCCCTTTAAAGGTAAAAAAGAAAAGCAGCAAAAATATAAAACGAAACAAAACATAAATATGCCACAGTTCACAGACGTTAAACGCCGTTGTCCGTCTGTCAGACAGCACAGAGCTGGATGCAGTTATATAACAGTACAGTTATAACACAACACAATGCAGCGTACTAAAATGGATTGGAACAAACGTAAAATATTGTGTAAAAGTCTGCAATTCTGTTAAACAAATACACCTTTGAAAATAATTAATTGAACAATTCTACATACAAACCTTTGAAGTACAGGATGCACTTTTACACTACTTAAACACCACAAACACTAAACCACAGAACACTCATTTCAAAACTAGGATTAGGGTTAGGAAACTGATGATTGGTGAAAAAAGACTGATGAACTCTATTCCAAGTTTCATATGAAGCACCTGGGTGTTACTGAACAGTCACCTCTGAAAGTATTGGAACAGCAAGTTCTTTTGTTTTTGCTATTTGCTGAAAATATTTAGGTTTGAGATCCTAATTTTACTTTTTATTTCCTGACATTTGCAAATTCGGAATTACTGCACTGACCCACTGACATTAAATTGGAGCATTATTCAGTTCTTGTTTGTTTTGGGAGGGTTTCTTCCTTCAGTCTGCTCTTTAATTGGTGAAATAATGCTTAATTGGTTTAACATTTGGTGATTGATGTTGACAGTGTGAAACCTTTCAATTTTTGCCCTGATGAAGTCTTGTGTTGTTTTGAAAGTATGTTTTAGGTCATTGCCATGTTGCATAAAGAAGTTCCTCCTAATTAGATTTTTTTCTTTAAATTAGCAGATAGAAGGTTTCTGTAAACCTCTGAATTCATTCTGTACCCCTCAACAGTTCCTCCTCTGTGCTTAACAAAAAATGTATGTATTTTTTGAATCTGTGAATCACAAGTAGATCCTTTCTTTCTCCACAGTTTGGCCTTTCCGACACTTTGGTAAAGGTCTATCTTGCTTCCAGAACTTTTGTGGCTCATGTCAATATTTCTTTGTAAATTCCAATCTGGGCTTCTGATTCTTAACTGAAGATGGTTTGTAGTTCGGGATCTATATTACTGCTCTCAATGTCGAATGGTGGATTGTGAGACCTTCACCTTGGTTGTTAGATGTCTCTGACTGTTTCTTTTTTTTTGCGTGTTTTTTTTGCATCATGCGTGTGTAATGCCTCTGATCAATGTTCCCTCTTTTCACAGATTTAAAATGGGTTCTTTCTGTTGTGGTTATAGAGCAGAAACACACACACACACACACACACACACACACACACACACACACACACACACACACACACACACACACACACACACACACACACACACACACACACATATATATAGAGTCCATGACAAAAGTCTTGTCACTTATCTATTTTGTAGAAACACCTGCTATTAACCTGACTTTTAAATAATCAACTGGTGTTAGAATTAGCTCATATGAAAAGCTAAAACCCTCCCAAATGATGTTTAATGCACTGAAATAAATTATTTTCACTGAAAAAAGATTTATCATTTAATCAAGACAGAAAGGTCAAATTTTGACAAGACTTTGGCAAAAGTTTTGTCGCCTATACAGAAATTGAACAAATTTACTGCAAATACAAAAATATGGCAGCAAATTAAAGTAGTGGTGCTGTGAGATCCAAATTTAATATCTTGTATTATGACTTCCATGAGCTTGAAGGACTGTGTTACGTCCCATATTATTAATGTTTCCAGGAATGGTATATTGTTTTTGTTTTCTTCCCTTGTGTTTGTTCTGTGTCTTTAACTTTTGTTTTAGTAGGGCGATGCGACTACCTGCATGGACAATATGTCTGCCAATCACCGTGACGACAACGCGCGGATCCACCAATGAGGGCGCCCTACTGCTGATTTAAAGGCGCACCTGTTCAGGAGGCGGGAGCTCTCTCTGGCATGCCACAATTGTTGTAGTGGTTGTGTGGTCGTGGACTCGCGTGCTTGTTCTGCCCTGTACCATCCTTGCATTACCTTTTTGTGAAGTCAGTGTTCTTTGAGTCAGTAACTCGTGGCTCAGTTTTGGGTCTCGTCTCTCTGGTATTTCCTGCGGTTTGTTCTCGGGCTGATCAAATGACAGTACCGAACGGGGGAAGAGACAAAGACCAGGTAGGAAGTCACGTGACATACATGTGCACCACTGAGCCATTAATTGCTGTCTAGTGCACTAGGTTAGTGACGCGTGCCACTCTTTGAAATCTTTGAAAAGGAAACGTTGGCGTTGTTGCTCGCTTTGCAATTTTTCGAAGTGTATCTAGGTTCTTCAAGTGCACCTATAGTTGTTTACACTGACCATAACCCTCTAGTTTTCCTGACTAGAATGTATAATAAGAATCAACGTCTTATGCGATGGTCATTGGTAGTTCAGGGATATAACCTTGACATTAAGCATAAAAATGTAATGCAAGGATGGTACAGGGCAGAACAAGCACGTGAGTCCACGACCACACAACCACTACAACAATTGTGGCATGCCAGAGAGAGCTCCCGCCTCCTGAACAGGTGCGCCTTTAAATCAGCAGTAGGGCGCCCTCATTGGTGGATCTGCGCGTTGTCGTCACGGTGATTGGCAGACATATTGTCCATGCAGGTAGTCGCATCGCCCTACTAAAACAAAAGTTAAAGCCACAGAACAAACACAAGGGAAGACAACAAAAACAATATACCATTCCTGGAAACATTAATAATATGGGACGTAACAGACTGCATCCATGCGGTTTGGCAAGGATTCATACAATTTATTGATGAAGTCATCAGGAATAGCAAAGAAAGCAGTCTTGCATGCCTCCCAGAGTTCATCAATATTCTTTGTTTTCGTCTTCCATGCTTCCTCTTTCATCCTACCCCACATATGCTCAATGATGTTCATGTCTGGTGACTGGGCTGGCCAATCCTGGAGCATCTTGATCTTCTTCGCCTTGAGGAACTTTGATGTGGAGAGAGAAGTATGCGATGGAGCACCATCCTGCTGCAGAATTTGGCCTCTTTTATGGTTGGGAATATAAGAGGTAGCTAAGATTTCTTGGTATTTTAGACTATTGATGTTGCCTTCCACCCTGCAGGTCTCTCGCACACCCCCCCATACTGGATGTAACCCCAGACCATGATTTTTCCGCCACCAAACTTCACTGTTTTCTGGGTGAATCTCGGATCCATGCGGGCTCCAGTATGTCTCGTGCAATATTTGAAAATGGGCTGGCCTTGGATTTTTGAGCCAACAAACGGTCCTCTCGAGCAGTTGTCTTGCGGGGTTTGCCTGACCCGGGCTTCTCCAAAACGTCTCCAGTCTCTTCACATCTTTTTTTTAATCCTCTGTACTTGACGCTGAGACACATTGAAGGTGTCTGCCACATCAGCAGTGGATCTGGTCTTCAGCCTCTTGATAATTAAAACTTTAGTCTCAGGGTGAATCTTAGGCATGTTTGCAGAGGTCTAGTTGCAGTTGATGTGAAGGTCTAGTGTACTGGGGTTCTTTTTATACACACCTGAGACCTAACTGATCCATTATTAGGTCACAGGCGAAGCTCATATGACAAGCCGACAACACTTATGTCTTTGCAAAAATTGACTCAATGGGCTTTACCAAGCTGTGAATATTAAAATACTTTTTGACAGTTTCGTTTTGCACTGAAACATTATTACAAAAGCTGTTGGGATTAAAATGAGCCATTTCTTGTAAAAAAAATCGTGATTAGAAATATATTTCAGCGGCACTTCAGGTCAATTTGTATAGATATATATTGTATAGATATATATATATATATATATATATATATATATATATAAATATTCTTGCTTCCAATACTTTTGGAGGGGACTGTACATATATGTATATCTGCACTGGAAGTCAAATGGTTTTGAGCAAAGTATATTTTTGCGCTCTAATCAAATTAGGGAATAGGTACAAATGTGAAAATTTATTCTAATGGAAATATCTATCTATTATCTATATCTATTATCTGTCTAAATCTAGACTCTTGTAATACATATGTATGTTTTCCAGTTAAAACTAACTCTCTCTAAGCTCTGAAGTCTTTTATCTTCATGTGTTTTAACACTCAGGTTTGTCTCTAATAAAGGACTCTTTTTGTTTAAAAGTTAGAAAATAGTATTCTAAACCTGATCATAATAAATTGGGAGAAAACTGTGTGGTTATTTGATGCTTGTTAATTAAGTGACAGGCTTCATATTAGCTTTGTTAGCGGATTAACACAGCAAGCTGTACTAGCTGTGTCCACTCACCAGAAGCACCCTGTATGCCTCTAAACAGGGGCAAATTATTGTGAATTATTTTTTTGATCGCTTCAGTCCACTTTAAAAACGCATTTGAAACGGCGACAAGCTGCGTCATGTTTCGGCTCCTCCCCTGAACTGAGTCTGCGTGGATTCAGCGCGTTTTTCAATCCGCAGTGACGCCGAGCAGAGCGAACATCAGAGAGTACAAGGTGTGTGTGTGCTTTTATTGATGGATTGCTATGATATGACATCTGCATCGGTGCAGTTCTTGTAATTGCAGTTTACTGGACCGATACACAGTTCGGTTTCTCATCCAATGTGTCTTCGCTGCGTTCAACTTCAGCCCTTATCACAGTGTGATAGTTGTTTTTTCTTCCAACAAAAATGAAGCGATTAACACCCATGAAAACATACTTTAGAAAACGACCATGATTTATTTTAATTGACCTTTTAAAATGTAAAACATATTATTGTGTATTTTGGCATTACAAATATGCAGCCATGCACAGAAATGATTAAAGACACACATCATTATATTGTCTGAAAGCACTAAATGGCACAGAGAGAGAAACATCATGTGGAGTTATTTTGTTTTGTATTATTAAACCTAATTTTAATTTTATATATATGAATCATTAGTGTATCATGATACATATATTAGAGTAATACAGGGAATACAATGGAATAGTGGATTGCAATAAGGTTAGTAGTATACAGCCCTACCCTGGGGGCTGAGCCCCTCTAAAATGAAAATTCTAGAATCGCCCCTGCCTCTAAATGAGCATATACCTTCTTCTACCTAATAAATAACACGAAAATGTGTTATTATATTTGTTTTACAAGCTAGCTGCCAGGCTTCATATTAGCTTTTAGCAGAGCTACAGTGCAAGCTAACTGTACTACCTAGATAGAAGCCTTAATTTTGTCACATATACATTACAGCACAATGAAGTTCTTTCTTCACATATTCCAACTTTAGAGGTTGGGGGTCAGAGCACAGGGTCAGCCATGATACAGCACCTCTGGAGCAGATAGGGATAAGTGGCTGGGGCTTGAACCCCGATCTTCCAGTCAACAACCCAGAGCCTTAACCACTTTGTGCTGCCATAATATATATTCTGTACTATCACATCTTGGCTTTTCATTATTCCACCATTTATAATGTAAAGCTCACAATTTATCATGACAGCTCTTGGTGTCTCCACTTTAATTGTTACCCAATTTGTTCTCTGTTGTTTACTTAATGATTATTACACTTAGTATAACGTGGGATTTTCATTGGGTTATTAAAAAGTGCTAAATCAGTAAATCACTGCAGAAAGAAGCTCAGGAAGTGGAAGAAATGACGTCAGTGCAGAAACACAAGTCATTTCAGAATCCCTCATGAACACACAGACAGAGTCTAGAATAATAAGGTAAAATGTATTGTGTGTTTGTGTGTGTGTGTGTGTGTGTTACCTGAATCTTGCCCTTGACAAATGTAGTGATGTCATTCTCATTCTCAAATATAGACAGCGTCTGCAGAAGGTTGTGTTCCAGCCACTCCCAGTGTTCAGTGATCTCTCTACGGGAGCTTCCTGTACACACACACACACACACACACACACACACACTACCATGAGCCGCTATAGTAACAAAGGACATACTCCCCTTTATTTATCATCTTGGTAGAATTAAAAAAATGGATATTATGCAAATGATAAAATTCTCATTAGAAAATCCAGCCACAAAACATTTTCTTAATCTTCCATTAAAATGTTAATGGCTTTTTCCCACCTCTAATGGTGTGATATCACCATGAACTCTTGAGTAGGAAGAAAAAAATGTTAGCAAATAATATTGTGTCATGCTTCAAAAGGCAAACTGATAAAGTCGAATTCCAGTCAGTGACGGATCTTAGCGAAGAAAAATGTGTGATGTTTTATGCTGTTGCATTAACTGATGGATCGCAATACAGGAAAATGCATGAATAAATATCAGCTAATGACTCATTCATACATGTGATAACTGTGAAGACATAGACAAAGTAACTGAAAATTTGTCTATGTCTTAATGGTTATATCACATGTACACTGGCGTTTCATTGGGCAGGAGGAACGGAGATCCACATATGGGACATTTTCAATCAGTATGAACGAATGAATTATTTTATAGTCGCTTTCAGTGAGAGACGTTTTTCCCTCTGTCAGGATAACTTTAGACAGAATTTTAGATGCTTAGGAACAAGCACTTGGGGCATCTCGGACATTTGATTGGAGTTATAAGTATAATACCACCATTTACTTTGAACATTTATGTGAGAAAACAGTTTATGGGACTTTTCTATATAATATGATTATGTAATGTAAAAGCAGAATTATTTATTAAAAACTATACATTTTTTAATTCTTACAAATTCCTAATTGTCTACTTTTATATTGTATTAACTGTGGAGTGTAGCTGTATGGGTTAGAGACTGTAGCAGTGAGGAAAAGACATGAGGCAGAGATGGAGGTAGCAGAGATGAGGATGTTGAGGTTCTCTTTAGGAGTGACGAGGATGGACAGGATTAGGAACGAGCACATCAGAGGGACAGCTAAGGTTGTCTGTTTTGTGGACAAGGACAGAGATGCTAGACTGAGATGGTTTGGACATGTACAGAGGAGGGAGATGGTTATATTGGTAGAAGGATGTTGGAGATGGAGCTGCCAGATAAAAGGTCAAGAGGAAGGTCAAAGAGGAGATATATGGATGTGTTAAAAGAGGACATGAAGGTAAATGGTGCGAGATTAGACGATGCCGAGGAGAGAGTTTGGTGGGAACAGATGATTCGCTGTGGCGACCTCTAACAAGAAACGCCGAAAGAAGAAGAAGAAGAAATGTGGATTGTGAAATACATTCAATACTGAACATGGGCACAAATCCCATGTTCTGGCTTCTGATAACAAGAGTTAATACTCAGCAACTTCAGATGCTGCTGTTTAGTAAGTATACAACGTATTAGTGCTTCACTATGTTCTTTTCAATGCTAATGTTATTACATCTCGGTTGTGACTTTTTTGACGCATGACTAATCACCAACTACTTCCTATTAAAATCTACTAAATATGAAAAAGGGGGCACGGTGGCTTAGTGGTTAGCACGTTCGCCTCACACCTCCAGGGTTGGGGGTTCGATTCCCGCCTCGGGGGTTTCCTCCCCTGGTCCAAAGACATGCATGGTAGGATGATTGGCATCTCTGGAAAATTGTTTGTAGTGTGTGATTGCGTGAGTGAATGAGAGTGTGTGTGTGCCCTGCAATGGGTTGGCACTCCGTCCAGGGCGTATCCTGCCTTGATGCCCAATGACGCCTGAGATAAGGCAGGTAGTTCGGATAAGCGGTAGAAAGTGAGTGAGTGAGTAAATATGTAAAAGCTTATGCCTTGATAAATCGAACTGACAATGACAAACCGTGACGGATTTAGATTTACAAGCCTGTTCTGTGTTATTATTTCTACAGTTAATTCATGATGACTTTTATAACAGGCGCTCTGTATTAACAGAAAGGGTGTGTGAGCATTTCTATGGTGATGTTTTCTTTAAGTTGACCTTCGCACCAGGGCTTTGTAACGGTCAGAGGCAAATCTGTATCTGTCTTTAGGAGGACGGTGTTAAGGGAGCAACTGTTTATACCCTGATTATTTTATATACGTTATTTCTGTAATAACAGACATTGCAATCTTTTTTCAAAATACATTATTCTACTCATGAGCTGTGAAATGGTTTTAACATTAATGCCTCATCAATATAAAACTGCTTACAGGAACATTTAAAACATACTGTGATTCCTTCACTGGTTGAACTTATGGCACTTGGAAATATTTTGAGTATAAACTTTGTCTTACTTGATTTTATATTACTACATTCATTCATTCACTCACTCATTTTCTACCACTTATCTGAACTATCTCAGGTCACGAGGAGCCTGTGACTATCTCAGGCGTCATCGGGCATCAAGGCAGGATACACCCTGGACGGAATGTCAACCCATCACAGGGCACACACACACTCTCATTCACTCACGCACTCACACACTACGGACAATTTTCCAGAGATGCCAATCAACCTACCATGCATGTCTTTGGACCGGGGGAGGAAACCGGAGTACCCGGAGGAAACCCCGAGGCACGGGGAGAACATGCAAACTCCACACACACGAGGTGGAGGCTGGAATCGAACCCCCAACCCTGGCGGTATGAGGCGAACGTGCTAACCACTAAGCCACTGTGCCCCCCATATTACTACATATTTTTATTTATTATTTTCACTATTTTTCCGCTTTTCTGGGGAGGGGGGGTTTTTGTATGTTAGAAAAAAAATGTATTCACTCAAGTTTTGATCATAGTTAAATAATGGTTATTAACTAACTAACTAACTAACTTATAGTTGCTTTAGTGTAAGAGATAATAGAAACTAGCTACCTTGTTACTGATTACTTTCCTATTGCACCACACACTGTCTTGATTTATTTCTTGTTTTATCCCATAACATAGGAGTATTTTAGGACTTATAGTAATGAGCTTGGGTTTTAAAGCTTGGTCCATACAAACAAGAATTTCTAATCCACATTTAAGACGTGGAATATTCACTTCACTACACTTCATAAAACAGCACGGAAAATATTTTGTTAATAAAATGGTATTAATGAGACTGGAGGTAATCTGTAGAAATCTTTTAATCTGGCAAATCCACAGTGTTTTGCTGCAGGTTACATAAGGTGCAGAATTACTCGTGTACTGTTTTGTTTATTTTATCCAAAGTAAAAATGTAATATTTTCCCATTTTGAGCCTAGTGTGACTCAGAATATGAACTCACCATATCCTTGACCAGTTTTACTGAAGTCGGTCATTAAAGGGGCTTTTTACACCTGGTCACTTCTTGTGTTTTCTGTGATCAGATAGCTATCCGATGGTAAAAAGACCAGGTCTAAACGCACTCCGAAACGTTTTCGAGACGGATATAAATCCGATGGTTCAAACCACTTCAGGAGGTGGTCTGGGACACATTTCAGATGAAACTGGACAGGTGTAAATGAATGTGGTTGTTTTGAGAAATTTCCCCATTGTGGGACGAATAAAGGTATATCTGAAGCCTCATGACTCACGATTCTTGCATCGAGTCAGAAACCCCATATAACCCCGAAAATGAGGTAAAATATATGTGCATTTTGGGCGGGAGTAGAAAGATCGGATCGATATCCGATTCGCCGAGACGCATTTATGTGGCCTAATGTAAATGGAACGGTTTTAACAAATCAGATAGCTATCGGATCAGAGAAAACACATGAAGTGTCCAGGTGTAAAAAGGCCCAAAGATGAATGAATAAAAAACATTTAATAGATGATATTGTGAAGTTTTCAATGAGAAGACATTTGTTTCATTTTCATGGTAAGCCTCTCTAATGTCAGCACTTTGTAACAGTCAGAAATAAGAGTATGAGTAATGACATCTGATATAAGATAAGCGCTAATGGGAATTCTGTCAACTATACTATTATTATCATTATTATAGTAGTAGTAGTATACTATATTGTTATTGTTTTTATACTATTATATGTTTATCTATATATACATTTTACTCTACATCTAGATTTATTTCATTCTATTTCTCATATTTTTCTATTGTTCATTGTTGCACTGTGGGACGAGTAACTACAAAAAAGTACCTTACACCAAACATATGTAATATGTACAGTATGTGAGAAATAAAGAAGTTTAAACCATTTAATAGTCTACATTGTGAAGTTTTCAGGAAGGAGATGTTTATTTGTCCTACCTCCATGGTAGGTGTTGTGTTTAGCATCTCTCACACTTTGATATATTACAAAATTTTAGACATGGAGTAAATCTGCAGTCACATCCTACACCCGAACTGTGTGTGTACTAGCCTTAATACATGTTCAATACAACACTTATATTATACTGTGTTTTCTGTGTGTATATTTTGATTGGCTGCATTATTTAACCCTCATGTATGTAAGTGTTTAGCATACAAATGAATATTGCTTCTCGTAGACAAACATGTAAATTCAATACATAGTAATGTATACACAGTGAAGCGTATTTCAGGCTAAGAATAGCAAGAAAGTAAAACCTCAAAAATGTGTCGATGAGTGTCTCCCACTTTGCAGCTCTCCTCAAACCACATTAGAGCTAAAAGGAGTGAACAAAATCTGTCCCCAGGGACTGAAGTGGGCTCAAAGGAAATAAAGACATACATCCTCACAATAGATTACACTGTTCTTTCAGCACCTTTGTGCCATTTCACATCCGGTTTGTCCTATTATTAACACATACATCCACTATATTTTGCTTCATAAAACAGTGGTTTTAAGAGACTGGAGACTGTAGCATGGAGAAATACCAGGCTTCGCTAGCGTAAGTGGCCAAGCCAAATTCAATTAAGCACGCCTAGATGCACTATTCTTAAAAGCCTGCAGCTAAGAGGGAGATTTTGGAGTCTGCAATCAATACTGCACTAGTTGCAGTGTACAGTGAAGCGCACAACACCAAAGCCAACACAAAACCCTGAACACAACTGACTGGCTGAGATCATACACATACAAAAAAAAAAAAACAAACTGGCTGACATCATACACATAATTCCACAGCCAGCATCTAAACGCCATTTAAAAGGGGAGGAGGATGAGGATAATTTACTTTTAAGCTTTTAAACCCAGTGGAGAATGAGGTAATGCTTGGCACTCAGGAAGACGATGGAGAACAAGGGGCAAGATGTGAGAGAATATTCTAAGAGCAGCGGTGAGAACAGGGTATGAAGTACAGTGATTTACCGTGGGCGATGGTCCAGTATACCAGCGAGTCAGGCGTCTGATAAAGGATCCTGTACGGGGCGACACGTGCACTGGAGTCCAGCACAACATCTAAAGTCCCCACCAACAAACCTGCAGGAACAAACAGGGTTCTGAATTCAGGAATAAATAGCATGTCTGCATCCATGAGAACAATATACATCCACAAATACTGATAGATAACTCCCTAATCATTTTGGTTTAGCAGTAGATCTGGATCGTTTAGTGGCATTAGTATTACATATTAAGGTTCTCCATTTCATTTTTTAACCCAGACCAAGAACCTTATAAAACTAAGTACACAAATGACAATATACCGTCAATATTACACGGTGTAACAATACACTTTTCTAAAAACACTGTCACAGACACATAATAATGATTAGGATTATCAGTACAACAACAAGTGAGCTGGATGTTATAATGTACTTTATAGTATTTTTATTTGTTTCACGGGTTTATTGCCAGGTACTGTAGGGTCTACATGTGCAGGAATTTGTCTTGGTCTGCTGGTGCATAGTAATAATTGAGAAAAAGCATAAATATAAGAAACAAAGGTTATAAAATAATGTGTATAAGCATAAAGATTAAAAAAAAAAAACAATTGGAATTAAATAAAAAACAGAGACATGAATTGTACACAAATGCAGGATGTGCAAAGTGGCCAGTGCAAATATACAATTAAAAATGTTATGTTAACGTATATTACAATTGAAAGTAAAAGTGAACTGTACATTAGTGCAGGATATACAATAGTGTACAGTGGACAGGAGCAAATGCTCCCGGTTTGAGGAAGGAATGTGCATTATAAGGGTCAGATTTGTGAACATTAATGTAATGTATCTGAACAGTGGGTGAGACAGATTATTAATGTCCAAGGTGGCAAATAACAGACCATGCTGGGTCCTGGATGTTGTTGATTAGGCCAGTTGTGGATGGACAGAAACTGTTTTTGTGGCGAGAAGTGTAAATGTGGCAGTGACTGCATTATTGTTTAGTTAGAACTCGCTTGACGTAAATATCACCTTATACGGTACAGTACATCACACACAGTAAAAATGCCCTGTATTATTTTTTAACACATCAATCAAGCCTAGTTTAGAGAGCATTCAGTGGAAGACAAAAGTCCAGAAAAGAATAGAATAGAAGACTTTAGAATCAAACATAATATAATAAATTGGTTTGGATTAGGATAGAATACAAAACTATTGAATAGAACAGAATAGAATAGTATTGAATATCGCAGGATAGGTACAGAGTAAAGTAAAACAGAAGAGATACAATGACAAAGCAGTGAACAATATAATAAAATTTCACCGCATGACATACCACAGAAAGGAATATCTTACTACTGCAGAATAAAACAGAATAAATTAGAATAAAATACTGTATGATATAATGTTCTACAATTTAATATAGCATAGGGGCAGTCGTGGCCTTAGAGAGGGGTTAGAGAGTCTGACTCGTAACCTGAAGGTTGTGGGCTCGAGTCTCGGGCCGGCCACGACTGAGGTGCCCTTAAGCAAGGCACCGAATCCCCCCCAACTGCTCCCTGCAGCATAAATGGCTGCAAACTGCTCCGGGTGTGTGATCATGGTGTGTGTGTGTTCACTGCTGTGTGTGTGCACTTTGGATGGGTTAAATGCAGAGAACGAATTCTGAGTATGGGTCACCATACTTAGCCGTATGTGACGTCACGTCACGTCACGTCGTCACATAATAGAGCACTGCATCATAGAAGAGAAAAGAATAACTTTGCCATTCTACAAGTACAGTGAAATTAATTTCCAACACCCTATAATAGAAAAGAATGGAATAGAATAGAATAGAACATTGTATGATAGAACGCTGTACAATTTAATATACTATTATATAATAGAGCATTGAAGCGTAGAACAGAATAGAATAGCTTTACCATTGTACAAGTGCAAGAAAATTCCATTTCATCCACCGAGAACAGAATAAAACAAAATTGAACAGAATAATAGAATAGAATAAAATATTGTATGCTATAATGTTGTACAATTTAATCTAAAATTATACAGCATTGCATCATAGAAAAGAAAGGAATAACTGTGCCATTGTACAAGTACAATGAAATTAATTTCCAACACCCCATAATAGAATAGAATAGAATAGAATAGAATAGAATAGAATAGAATAGAATAGAAAAGAATCCAGTACTGCAGAAGAGAACTAGATTTGTAAAGTTCGTCGCAACAAACTTTGATGTTGGCTTTGACGATGCAAGTATTCGCAAAGGCTGGTGCTTTTTGGAGGCAAGTGGACATAAGGGTCAGTGTTACTTTTGGAAGCAAGTAAACAGAAAGCTAGGGTGCCAAAACATTTGGAGGTAAGTGGAGACGAGCATTTGATGTCATCAAAATACGCGTGAGGAAGTTCCTCTCATTGTTGTGAGTGTTTTGATATGTCACATGTCCATGTTGTAAAGGTTTTTTGATTTTTTGCATATTTTGGGGGCGGAGCTGCGGCACAACCGGAAGGCCAGTCGGTACACCAATTTAAAAGTTCGTTCAGAGTATCACCCTAAAGGAGCTGGCCGAGTTTGGTGTAGATAGTTCGAAAGCTCGCTGAGTTATAAACCTCCAAATTTTGAAAAAAGGCCACTTTGAGACCCGGTACCGGAAGTACCGGTACTCAGATCGCTTAGAAAAGTAATAGCAACAAACTTCTACAACATATCCGAATTTGGTGCATGTGGCTCGCAAAGTTACTCTTGATAAATTTTTGTCTAAGCTTAAATAGGAAAACAGAATGTTTGGCTTAGAAGCCAACATAATAATGAACAAATAGATATAACGGAGTAATATTATAAAACAATCTTTCAACATAATACACTAAATATATTTGTATAAATAAATAAAACTTTGCACACTGCTGTGTAATACCTTCAATATATGGTTATATTTATAGAACTTTGAGTGTAAGTTGTGTATATATGTAAAAATCTACCACAACCATAGACCTGTTCAAGAACAGTGTGTGGTGACAGAGTTGAGTGCAGCGTGTGCTAGTGCAGAGGATTTGTGCTGTAATGTTGCACATGAAGGTGTGACATTGTGTTTTTGTTCTGATCAGCTTATCTTTTTCTGATGTTCAGCAGTTCAACCTAATGTGTGACTGTGTGCTTGCCAGAGCTGGTTTTTGATGCCATGTTTAAAGGATAATGACTAAGAAACGTGATTTCCCTAAATAAGAAGCTTATCTGGAGGTGTGGGCATAAACACTTATAATACCTGTGTGATGGAAACAATGCAAACACAATGCAGTAAGAGAGAGATCCATGTAGATTTGTGTAGGCAGCACAAGTTACAGGTGTCCTCCAATGTGTGCTGTTGATTTCCCATAATTGTCTGAATGCTACAGCATTTTCTTTTCATGGATTGTGTGGTCTGACTCGTGTTGTTCTCTGAGCAACATCTCATGATTTTTAGGTTTCTAATTTCATCACAGTGGGGGGCATGGGGGGCACGGTGGCTTAGTGGTTAACACGTTCGCCTCACACCTCCAGGGTTGGGGGTTCGATTCCCACCTCCGCCTTGTGTGTGTGGAGTTTGCATGTTCTCCCCGTGCCTCGGGGGTTTCCTCCGGGTACTCCGGGTTTCCTCCCCCGGTCCAAAGACATGCATGGTAGGTTGATTGGCATCTCTGGAAAATTGTCCGTAGTGTGTGATTGTGTGAGTGAATGAGTGTGTGTGTGTGCCCTGCGATGGGTTGGCACTCCGTCCAGGGTGTATCCTGCCTTGATGCCCGATGACGCCTGAGATAGGCACAGGCTCCCCGTGACCAGAGGTAGTTCGGATAAGCGGAAGAAAATGAATGAATGAATGAATTTCATCACAGATTTTGAATGTCCTGAGAAGATCGTCTTTCTGATTGTTTAACCCTAGTAAGGTTATACAAGAGATTCCATAATGTCCACCGAAGGAATATTTTCAAACCAAAGCCTTCTTAAGAAAAGAATATGGAATTAATTACCTGTTATTCTGATAATATAACTCCACATATTTCCACCTAATCATTTCTACACTTTCCTCCAAAACTCTTCCTGGTTGTCAAGGTCCACACCTTATGTTCAAAAGTATACTCCATCTAAGACTGTCCAGGCTACCATACTGACACTGCAGCTGACCTCCAGCCTTCATTATAAAGATGGTGGACGCAAAAGATGACTCCATCTTGGCAGTTTAGAGCATAGCATAGAAGCCTTTATTATCGCCACATATACATTACAGCACAGTGGAATTCTTTTCTTCACATACCCCAACTGAGGAGGTTGGGGTCAGAGTGCAGGGGCAGCTATGATACAGCACCCCTGGAGCAGAGAGGGTTGAGGGCCTTGCTCAAGGGCCCAGCAGTGGCAGCTTGGCTATGCTAGGCCTTGAGCCCCAATCCTCCGATCAACAACCCTTAACCATTTTTTGCCTTAACCAGTTGAGCCACCACGGCCCCTAAGTTTGGATGGAGCTCAACCACAGTATGTGGGTGGTCTGGTCACTAGGCACATGTTTGAGGTTACAGCCCCCAGGCCTGGTTTCAATGGTGGATCCTGGTAACCCTAAAGCAGGCAGGTTAGTTTTTGTACTTTTTTCAGACCGGTTGATTCGGCTATTGTTTACCAAGGGTGACATCGTTGAGGTATTCAAGCCACACCACACTCTTTTGTGAAGGCTTTCAATTAGATTTTGGAGCAAGGTCATGCAGATCTGTGCTCATTCAACCATAAGAGCATTAGTGTGTCCAAGTACTGATATCAAGTAAGGATCTACTTGACCAGACAACCATATAATCATATGACCAGTGATGCACAAGAAAAATGACAGATATATTACAAAAGAGTATTACAAAATGTTCATTAAATACTTCAGGTTTAATAATGCTCAGTGTAATAATGTGTGTATTACGAAACTGTATGAGTGTGTGTTGGGTGAGAAACAGAGTGTCTGTCATCTGACTGTGAACGAATCCTGGTTATTCCCTGTGTTTCAAATAACGTCTGCTGGAGGTGAATATTTTCACACCTTAGTGATCTTTTCAGCATTGTTGTGCAACTTCACGCCTGATGAAGGTGCAATGGTTTTACTTTAAATACCAAACAAGGAGTTTCACAAGAGGGCAATGTTTCATTTGTACATCTACCGAAGTCTTGGTATTGAGAGAGGATGGTGTGGGTTGAAATGTCTAAAAGTGCCTCCACATATGCATGTATTTGGTCTGTTCACGTTCCATCAACTTGCACTGGGCCACAAACTGTGACAGAGAAAGACATTCAGTTCAAAACTCAGCATTCATTAATTATATGCACAATATAAGATTTTCTGTAGGTATATTTTTCAGGATTTAATATGCATCTGATGTTTTCTTCTTAGATCTAATCTGGCTGATCCTCAAAAAAAAAAAAAAACTAATCATGTGCTGATAGCATCATCACAGAAACCAAAAAGCTCATCATGTGATGACTGGCACAAACTAAATGTACGGGATTAATCAGCAGAGTTATACTAAGGAAACAATAAAATAATAATATGACAAAACACAGAACAGGGTTTGTTTCCCAACAGTAGCTCTAGATATTAACTGAGCACTATAAAGGACATGCGGCATGTAAACGGGTTTTGTGGATTTAGACAAAAAAGGAAAGGATGTCTTGTGATGATTGGGACATGACATACAGCCAGTCAACCTGTTCATCCTGCTCCACCACTTCCTTTTCAACGACGCACCATACTCAGCATTCCTCAAGTACTTATGACTCATACACAAATCCTTAAAATTACATATCACTCCAGGTCATCTGCATTCAGACCCCTATTTCATTTATGTTTGGTCATTTGCCAATTCCAGCCCACTTGTTACACAAGACTGACGAGAGCACACACACCTACTTCGAAACACGTGAAACAGGTCTCCATATCTATTAGAACTGCTGCTCAGGCTACAGAACAAATCAGGCTTAAATGAGAAAAAAAACAACACACCTCAGATTTTTCATTTGTGTTTGATAAACAGTGTTAAAGGAAAGGTCTAATAATTCACTATACCGTGGATCAAGCATGGAATAGAGTTAAATCTTACAATAAACATGTTCCTCCAAAATGCCCACACAATCACACAAACCCAGTAGGTTCAAATAATATGATACTGCATGCTAACATCAATGAAAAAAGCCTATTCCTATCTATTCCTGTTGCCCAGATTTTCTGAAAACGTTCCCTTTAATTACACCAGGGTATGAGAAACTCAAAGTAACCAGCAGGAGTGGAATACAGTATTGAAAAGATGTAGTTTGAGACAAAGGGCAAACAATCCAGCCTAGCTTTCTTTTGTCAACTGCCAATGCTGATTTATTATGGTCTATTAACCTAACAATCACTAGCACAGACTAGGGCACACAGTATTCAAAATGCCTGGCAAAAATTACATCCTGTCGTTGAATTGGTCCGTAAAATCCTTCAAAGGCAACCAACCATAAATTAACTCTGCTTCTTCTTTAATCCTGACCATAAATGTGGAAGAGCCAAGACTCCTCCTGACCATCTGATCCTTTCAGTTCCTTTTTTAGGCAAAGTGAGCTGTGCTTTCATTGCTTGCTTGAGAGGAACAGTACGCATCACATGATGTTTTGAGGATAGAGATGGATGCAAGGTCATTACCGGGAACGCATTGTCCTGAGTTACAAACCAAGCTACTGTTCTGCCCCATGTTGAAAACCACAGACCAGGTTTCAGCAGAACAATCATTTCTCTCATTGTCATTCTTTCTCACTGTAGTCAGCTTTCGATACTTCACCAGTCAGGCTCTAGGTTTTGCTCGGATTGCTGCACACTGGCAAAAGCTTAAAATCAATACAGTCTCGAATAACATGAACCTAAGAGGTCTGTGATAGAGAGCAATAAACTGAGAAGATGTTGCCTGAATCCTTACTTCTCCATTGCATTAAAAACAAAATCATTCTTCCTCTTTGTCATGCTCTGATTTATTTGTCGTATGGTCATTAAGACAAAGAGTCAAGGATCTGATTGAAATCTGCAGTGAAAATGAAACATTTGATGGAGGATTTGACTGTTTACCAGCTATTGTTTACAACTATAGGGGAAAGTGAATCTAATGCAAATCTCACACATTTAAGGATTTAAGGAAAGCACCGCTTAAGAGTTTTCCACCTTGGCTGCGGAATCCAAGCTTCACTGGTTCTGTTAGTTAATGCCACATGCTCAGGTTTGATCGGTGCACAATCCCTACCTCGTTTCAGCTCCAGGTGACAAATACTGTGTACAGGCCACGTGTCTCTAGAGATTTGGCCCTCTTACTAGCTTTCCCAGCCTTCTCTGGACTTAGACTGGAATTATGGCTTAGGCTGTTGTAAGGGCAGGGACCTATGTGCCAGGCTCTCTGCCTCCCCATTCAGTGCCAACTGGCACATCACACTTACACATTTACATAACAGTGACATCATCGCCAACCAACGAGCGCATGCGTCGTTCTCCCAACCGTCCGTCCTCCCTTCGCAGAATCCACAAATGCCTTTTCTTTAAGACTGCCAATCCTATTGGGCATTAGACAGCTTCTCAGCACATGTGCTTTATTTAACTACAAAAGAAAACAAGTCTTATGTCAAGTGGGCTGTTCACATGGTTACAACAAAACCACAGTTTTGTGAAGTCCCATGGTAATGTTTATATATGCTGGGATAAATGTGAAAGGTTATAGCACGAGTTCCGTCCCAGAAGGGTGCCGAGTATGGAAACATTGTCACTGGTAGATAAAGAGAAAGAGGGGACTGTATAGGATGATGATGATGACAAAAATGGTGGAATTTTTAGGTTTGTTCATTTCAATTGTTGGTGTGAAGTCAACTTGTTAACATTAATTAAACAAATAATACATTTCATTCTCTCATTTATCTTCAATAACTGCTTAATCCTGATCACGGTTGTGGTGGGATCTAGGACCTATCCCTGGGAACACTGAACTACAGTCCTTGCTTAGGGCTTCACACACAAACCCATTCACACACCAATTTACACACCAAAAGTCAAACACCCATTCAAACACCTTAGGGCAATTTAAAATCTAGGATCCTGGAGCTGTAAGGCTGTGAAGTGGCTGTTACCAGCAGTGCCAATAACACATTTTATTACATAAATATTAATAAGAAAAATAAGGCAATGTTTCTTATTTTTGGCATTCTTCTGCATGATTTCTCAGTGATTATTAACCTCCACCATCCAAATCCAGAATCGAAGCTGGGTACAAACGTATGAATGTGCATACAAAATCTCTCAAAACCATTTTGTTGAACGGCTTATAAATGAAATCATCAGTTAAATAGAAAATTTGCAAAATTAACGCTTATTTTATTTAATGAACGATGGTAATGGTGACTCGGTATTTAGGACGCTCGAATACAAGTTAGAAAAGATGTAAATTCAAACCCCGGTCCCATAAAGCTGCCACTGTTGAGCCCTTTAGACTTCATCTGCAAAGCTCAATTGGCTTTAATTTGGATAAAAGCACCTGCCAAATGTAATGAATGACCCAAATAATATATTTTCGAACTACTCTCTTCACCCCCGAATAGCCTTAACTGCTTCAGAGTAGAGCGTCATTCAATGCAGCATGTCCGACTCAAAAGGTCAAAGCATGAAGAAGCTTCAATTGAGCAATCACAGAGGCTTGTGAGACAAAACCCTGACCTGACTCCGGACATCGATAAGGAAACCCAGGCAAACAAGTCGGCCCCTTAACTTTTGTACTCTACACTGATTTTACTGAATGGTTTATCAGACTCCTTTCATTAATTTGATTATGCTCTTCAGAGTACAGGTGACCCAATGAATACGAGTAGACTTGACTAATGGCCATACTGAAAAGAAGAAAAAAAAAAACAGTGTTTTGTGCTATGCTTATCTGCAATAAATAAAAAAAAAAATCGAACAAAAATCAGTAAATAGTCATACGTCTGAGATTAGTTCACTTTAGTCTAGTCAAGCTACAGTGTTTGAGCAGCAGAGACAGAGACAGAGACACACACACACACACACATACACACACACTTAGCTAAGGCAGTGATTCAGCAGGAATGTTTTGCTCTGTGTCTGCCTGCACACACTTTCCATGCTTCCACAACATCATTGGTGAATCACACATATGAACCCAGATTCTATAATGACACCAAATAATTTAAACATCTTTCAAAAAACAACAAATCTTAATAATCCAAATGTTAAGGGTACCTTTCCAGGCAAAGATCAAACTTCACCCGAGACTAGCCAATGGCATAATCACATGCTAATCACCTGACATGATAATTTAAAGAAATGTTTCCCAATTCTAAGTACTTTCAACTCAATCAATAATTTTTTTTTTTTATTTCTCTGATGTAACATCCCTCATTTAACTCCAGCTCATTACAAGCCCTGTGGGTGATTTAAAGCAGGATTGGAAAAGCAGATTAATCCCACAATGCACCGCTGAGTACATCAGGATAAGGATTGGGCAACGTTGGGAAATCTTAGATTGGCTTCATTTGTGGTCAGAATGCAAGTCTGTGTGATTTTAATATTATGTAATCGATGTATTTTCTGGTCAGATGAGAGGATTTAGTAACAAGTTGTTCTAGACCTGTGACGTTACAGTTAACTTAAAATAATTAAAAAAAAATCAATCTATAATTAAAAAAATCAATCTAGTGCACTCATGGCATGTTTACTGTGTATCGCCTTAAGGGTTATAAGTAGAGTCCCAACAAAAAAACGTGAAAGTGAACGTGACATACAGCTAAGTACGGTGACCCATACCCAGAATTTATTCTCTGCGTTTAACCCATCCAAAGTGCACACACACAGCAGTGAACACACACACACACATCCGGAGCAGTGGGCAGCCATTCATGCTGCGGTGCCCGTGGAGCAGTTGGGGGGGTTCTGTGCTTTGCTCAAGGGCACCTCATTCGTGGTGGGCCCGAGACTCGAACCCACAACCTTAGGGTTAAGAGTCAGACTCTCTAACCATTAGGCCACGACTTCCCCAGTACGACTTCCCACAACTTTCAACAACATACATAAAGCTAGAATCCTGAACAATGCACCATATAGCCATATAAATGCAATAAAATATGCAGAGAAAGGGGGTTTTTCAAGGCCTTTAGTTTCCTAGATTGTGGAACAGGCTCTACATTGAACTTATAAAACCCACAACTCCCTTCAGGGGCTCTCTTGTGGAATAGGGGCCTTAACTTGTGGAATAAAGCTTCCATCATACTGGTTGTTTACTTTGAGAATCTTACAGAATCCTTAACAGTTCTTGTTGAACCCTTCACATTAAAATATTACCGCTTTCAAAAGCAAATAATCCTTTGCCAACCAGAAATGATGACCAGCATCCAATAAAGTTCCAAGTAAAAAGTTCTTCAAGGTGTTTTTGGATGACTGTTTTCTCGCTTTTAAAACAATCGCTGTATATAAAACTTATCCAGAGGTATTTTTGAAGAATCATTAGAGGTTCTAAATTGGACCAAAGACTGTATTCTGGATCCTATGTACATTTAGGTGGAATAAAATCCATTATCCATCTAGCAAATCCAGAACCTAGGTCTTTGGGACGCTCCTCTGGGGGAACATATAAAGCTTCTACATACACAGAATCCTACAATGTTCTAAATGTAATCAATTTTGGAAGCTAAAGTCCTTGAGGGAGCTTTTTTTGTCTAAGAGAACAGGGTGATAGTAACCTAGTAATCTATGACCCTATAGATTACTGCACACAGTGCCAGATATTCTCCTCTATGCTTTGACATGTTAACATGCAATGATCAAGTTTCCCTAGAACCCGTAACTAAAGAACCTTTATGAAACCAGAGTGAGATTAAAATGGTGCCATTTACTCTCTATCCGTACAGACCTTTTTGAACGGGGTGCAGAATATTTTCACAGCATTCTGTTGTTAGACTTTACAAAAACTCGTAAGGGATTTGCTTCCAAGAACAAAGAGCTGTGAAATCTCAAGAGAGTCTAGATTTACCTTCAGCTCTGAGTGTATCGCCTAGAACTTTAGAGTATAAAAGGCTCCATCTAACAAATCTATTGACCTGCTACGTTCTCTGGTTCTCTACCTTGTGCGATAAAAGCGTATAAGCAGAACACCGCAACGTTCCGTATATAACCTATTTAGGAAGCTTGGAATTCTTGACAAACCTTAAAAGAACATACGCTCATCAACCTACCGCATAAATGTGCAGGATATTCGCTCATACACTTTCCTAAGACACAGTATAAAGCACACAACCTCAGTCTGAATCAAGGAATCAAGTAATGCACAGGTGTGTGCTATGTCCAAAACCACCAGATCATGTGTCAGAATAAAACACTACCTAGGGTAGTATACATTTTCTATGCCATTATGTGGTTTCAGCCATATTTAGTGGTTCATAGGCTAATGACTAATGTGTTCACAGTTAATCTGTGCTGTGTTAGAGAAGGGAAAACACAAATCTCAGTAGAGCTGTGGAGGCACTACATTATTCCGAGAGAGTAAAATGTGGGTTGAGTCCTAGAGGATTGAATTAAGAACCTCTGATCTAGACCAGGGCGCACGACTGTGGCCCTAGAGAGCTGGAGTTTAGCACTTTGATGTTTTCTTTTTCATGAGATCTCTTGTCTATACGCTGGAGACCCACTGCGTGTTTAGCTTCTTCTACCTTTTATCAATCAACCACCTGGTCCAGGTGATCAGGTGAGCTTTAAAAGCAGGAACAATTGAAACTGTCTGGTACAGAGGTTTGTGTATAGCGTGTACTCAGTTTTTACATGAATGCTAGAAGATCTCACCAGCTAGTCCTCCTCCTCCTCCTCCTCCTTCTCCGTGTCCTTTCCTCTTCTGCAGGATGAAGTAGGGGTTTGCGCGCTCGGTAACCCAAAGCGCACCGGCCAGCAACACCTCCTCCGGGTGGAGCCACATCTTCTCCTTTACAGCCTCGCTTTATTTCCTTACGAAGGCATCCAAATCCGATCCGATTCAGTTTAGATCCGTGGGGTTTGTGCGCAGGCGGCCGGAGCGTTTGCGCACTCGGGCATTAAATTACACGATCTATAAAAGAAGGATAATACTAAAATAAACAAAGGGACGAAACAGAACATCACTGCGTAAAACCTTAAACAAAACACACCTGGGGAAAAACAGTGTAGATTTATGAAGATATAAATCATATGTAAATATATAATCAGCTCTATATTTACATTACATGCATGAATAAATATGAATCCGCGCAATTCTTTGTTGACGGTCAGGTGCACCTTCGGGTGGTCGCTGTCCAGCCAGAGGATTCAAATCAAAACACAGTGATAAATGTTGGAATCGGAGCACAATCCATTCGCGTATTTACGGATCCATCGCTACAAACCTGCGCGTTCAAACCAAATAAACAATGCGCTTTACCGCAGGAGGTGAAGCGACTCTCTAGCGCCGCGCAAAGACGCGCGTCACGATCGAAACCACGCCCACGCCTGTCAGCACAGGGGGAGGGGCGTCAATGGGGCTTTATTATTAACATTATTAGATACAGGGGTATTTTATTATGTAGAGAAATACAGTGTATAAACAACATTACAACAATAAACACAAAGATAATATCGGTATATCTATATTTATATCAGAGTCAGAATTAGAATCAGAATCAGGTTTAGTGTGTTGATGTTGACACACACAAGGACTTTGGTTCCAGCTGTTTGTGACTCTCAAAAGTACAAACATAAATAACACTATACTATATAAGACAAGACAATACAGACTATACAATACAATACAGACTATACAAGCCAATACAGACTACACAAGACTATTCAAGACAATACAGACTGTACAAGACAATACAGACTACACAAGACTATTCAAGACAATACAGACTATTCAAGACAATACAGACTACACAAGACTATTCAAGACAATACAAACTGTACAAGACTATTCAAGACAGTACAGACTATACAAGACTATTCAAGACAATACTGAATGTACAAGACTATTCAAGACAATACAGATTATACAAGACTATTCAAGACAATACAGACTGTACAAGACAATACAGACTATACAAGACTATTCAAGACAATACACACTATACAAGACTATTCAAGACAATACAGATTATACAAGACTATTCATGACAATACAGACTATTCAAGACAATACAGACTATACAAGACTATTCAAGACAATACAGACTGTACAAGACAATACAGACTATACAAGACTATTCAAGACAATACAGACTGTACAAGACAATACAGACTATACAAGACTATTCAAGACAATACAGACTATACAAGACTATTCAAGACAATACAGACTGTACAAGACAATACAGACTGTACAAGACTATTCAAGACAATACAGACTATTCAAGACAATACAGACTATACAAGACTATTCAAGACAATACAGACTGTACAAGACAATACAGACTATACAAGACTATACAAGTCACAGACTATACAGACTGTACAAGACAATACAGACTATACAAGACAATACAGACTGTACAAGACAATACAGACAGTACGAGTATTAAATCGTAATAAAGAATATACGACTGATCAGTTATGCACATTAAGTGTGAGAGTGCATGGTAGTGCAAATAACAGTGTTGTGTAATATTATGCTTTTTGTGCAATATACATCAGCAGTAGTGTGTGTGTAACATATACGGATGATGTGATGTGATGACTGACAGTTTTGATAATGCAGTACTCCCTTCTGGCAGGCGCTGAAAGAGGTTGTGTCCAGGGTGTGAAAGGTCAGTAGGTTCAATTTTCCTGCCCAGTTTCTGGTTCTTTTATGGTACAAGTTCTGGGGAGTGGGTAGGGGGGCACCAATATTTTTTTCTGCTGTTTTTACTGTGTGTTGCAGTCTCTTCCTGTCCTGTTTTGTTGCTGCTCCAAAGCAGATGGTGATGGATATGCATAGGACAGATTCAATGACTGCAGTGTAGAACAGCATCAACAGCTTCTGTAGCAGACCATACTTCCTTAATTGACATAGAAAGTACATCCTTTGCTGGGCCTTTTTGATAATGGAGTTTATGTTGCACTCCCATTTCAGGTCTTGGGAAATGGTAGTGCCCAGAAACCTGAAGGCCTCCACAGATGACACCGGGCTGTTGGATATTGTGAGGGGGAGTAGTGTTGAGGGGTCTTTTCTAAAGTCCACTATCATCGCCATTGTTTTAAGGGTGTTTAGCTCTAGACTGTTCTGACTGCACCATAGCACCAGCTGTTTCATCTCCTGCTGGTATGAAGACTCATCGTTATCTTGGATGAGACTGATGAGCGTAGTATCATCAGCAAATTTCAGGAGTTTAACAGTTTGGTCACTTGAAGTGCAGTCATTAGTGTAGACGGAGAATAGCAGTGGGGAGAGGATACACCCCTGAGGAGCACCAGTGCTGATTTGCCAAATACTGGAGGTGACACCTCCCAGTCTCACCTGTTGTTTCCTGCCTGTCAGGAAGCTGGTGATCCAGTGACAGATGGCAGGGGGTATAGTGAGCTTTAGGAGTTTGGAGTGGAGAATTTCCGGAACTATTGAATTAAAAGCCGAACTGATACAGTATATATATTATATAAAAAGCCGACCTGATACAGTATATATACAGTATATATTCAGAAATAAATGAAAATGTACCAAGATTATATCATCAGGATTTTTTTAATCGGAGGTCCAAAGTAACTAAACAAAGAACATTGATTAGTGAATAGTAATTTCAAAGAAAAAGCAAGAAAAAATATGAGCTTCATATTAACCACCACTGTGGCATGTGACATGACAAAGAAAATGCTGCTTTACTAACTATGATAAAATTGAATGTAGCATTTAATGTAGCTTTAGCATTTAATGTAAGGAGGAGTTATAAAACTATGTGGTAAATTGTTCATGCAATTGTTCAATTGTTGTTGTTTCCTGTTTAGTTAAAATCAGTGTAAGTGAACACAGCACAAAATGAACACACAGCGGTGTAGGTGTGCACAGCGGTTTCTGTGACTAAGAGCATTATACAGTGGGATGGTGGACAAACTTACAGCAGCTGGCCTACTTAGTGAATCTGCAGTAATACAAAACTGCAGTCATATTTCAAAAAGCCAGATTTCTGTTTCGTCTGAAATGTAAGACAAGGTTCAAGGCATTTTAATGAGTAAGTATTGATTTTTGTCTGAAGAGGAAAATATTGCTTTCTTGAACATATCTATGGAGTCTTTAAGCCATCCAGGGTGTAGTGAAAGTGTAGTATACTTCATTTTAGTCACAAAGTCTATATCTTTTTGTTTAATTGTTATTTTAAATAATAATTTTTAGTGTAAAGAAGGAAGTATAAGCACTTGACTTGAACTCAATGTGCATCATTGTTATTTTACTCTTTAGGTTTATCATCTATACCCATGTATATAACCCACACAGTGAGGTGCTATTCACAGATGCAATATGGGTTTGTGTATGTGTGTGTGTGTGTGTGTGTGTGTGTGTGCTTACTGCAGAAGGTAGGCGGAAAAGGGATGTTTATGTGTTACAAACCAAAGTGCACATACCATTACACAGAGGCAGAGTTTTTTCCTCTAAACCTTTTGAGTGCTATTAATAGTGTCCACCTTTTCATTTACTTCATCCCACACGTTCTTCTGCTGTTATCTAATATTATTCAAAAATAATAAATATTAAAACTAAGTATCAAGCAGCATAAAAGAAAAACTGCCATATATCAGATGCTTTCATCCCCATACACACATTGTTATGTCTCCTAACCCTGATAAATCCTAAAAAATAAAAGTCTTTTCTTTATTCCTTCAACTGTAAAAATAACTTTGTATTTGTCGCTTTGAGAGATATAAAGAACCCTGAGTCTAATCCTGGAAGACTGGGAATGAGGGAAATTTTGGAAAAGAATGCCATTTTATCACAGGATTTGTTCACACACTCATTCACACACTCCTTCAAATTCAAATTCACGCCTGTGTGTAATTTAGCCTGCAGGCATTTGGGAGGTGGGACAAAATGGACTAAACCAACTGGAAGAATCCAACATGAATACAGGGAGATTTGCTTGTACACCATATACTGCTTCTAATTATTTTCTTTTTGTCTTCTGTACATCTAGGTGTAATGTTATCGTGCATTTAAAAAAAAACTATAAGTTTAAGCTAAAGTGCTTCTGTAGGAAGTGAAACCAAAAGGACTGTAGTGATAAAGTGCATCGTTTCAGTTCATTTCATTCTCAGTGCAATACATCAAGCAATACATTTAACAGGCTGCATAAGAAAGTATCCAACTTGTGACAAAATACTGCTTATATCATGTGAGGTATAACAATCTCACTCAAGCACACACACATTGAAAAACTAAATAAAAAAAAACACAGTCCTAAAAATGTCATTGAGCTTTTTTACTCACCAGCCAGAAGGAGCTGGAGGATTCCCTGAAATCTTAAAGGTCTTGTGAGGTTGGTGAGGGGTGGAGCAAAATATGGAGTGCTGATTTAAAAAAACAATAAATAAATAAATATGGGGGCACGGTGGCTTAGTGGTTAGCACGTTCGCCTCACACGTCCAGGGTTGGGGGTTCTATTCCCGCCTCTGTCTTGTGTGTGTGGAGTTTGCATGTTCTCCCCGTGCCTCGGGGGTTTCCTCCGGGTACTCCGGTTTCCTCCCCCGGTCCAAAGACATGCATGGTAGGTTGATTGGCATCTCTAGAAAATTGTCCGTAGTGTGTGATTGCGTGAGTGAATGAGAGTGTGTGTGTGTGTGCCCTGTGATGGGTTGGCACTCCGTCCAGGGTGTATCCTGCCTTGATGCCTGATGACGCCTGAGATGTCCCCGTGACCCGAGGTAGTTCGGATAAGTGGTAGAAAATGAGTGAGTGAGAGAGTAATAAATATATTTAATCATTGCTTTGGTTGAGTTACACCACTGAAAGCTAGCCTTTTTTCATGATATGCTGCTAAGGATCTGATTACACAATCATTTAAATTTCTGTCATTAACAGAAACCCTTAACCAGAGTGACTTACAATTTGTTTCCATTTATACAACTGAGCAACTGAGGGTTAAAGGCCTTGCTCAGCAGCCCAGCAGTGGCAGCTTAGTGGACCTGGGATGTGAACTTATGACTTTCCGATCTGTAGTCCAACGTCCCAGAATTTTCTCTTTCTGTATCATGTGAAACTCCTTTTTGGACTTTGACGTGTATTCAGAGCCGATCGGCCCTATACGGCCCTATACTGTGTAGATGACAATATGAAGCTGAGCTATCCATCTGGCCAGGAAAAGAGCAAAAAGAAAATGAAAAAAAGGACAAGTGAAATGCGAGAACAGCAATCAGGCAAACTTGTGTTCTCTTCAAGTTTGATGTCATCAAGAGCAAATAACAGTAAAGTTAAGTTGATGTGATTCTGTCTCTAGTCTCTATCTGACTAGCTACATTAGCTGTGCAGTGCTGCCAGTGCATCTCTTGGCCTGTCTGTCTGTCACACAACGATTTATTGCATAAACATTTGCGTGAATAAACGCCCAAGGACAACGGTGTTTATAAACGGCAGCTCGATAACCGCGCCGCGAGTGAAAATGCGTTCATATGCGCGTGCAATCGTGCACGAAATGACACGCGCGCTTTCCAGCAGCAACATCTGTGTTGGGACCAGTACAAAAAGTAGCGTGATAGCGCTCCTAAATGACAATGTTTATAGTCTCTCAATCAAGGTTACAACAACGTTAATGCAATATGGAAACCAATGGATTTACATAGGAATGGGCATAATGCCAGGTCAATATGAATGCACATCCCTCTGTAAACAATAACCATCAGGGATCAAGTATTGCTCTCATGCATACTATAAAACACAGTGATACGGTATGGCAAGCCATTTTAGCTTTTATACATTCACATGATATGGATTTTTGATATCAAGAATTCAGTATTCGATACTTAAAATGGAAATATTAAGAGTGTGATTTCTAGTAGTAACCATGTTTTTGATATCAGGAATTACATCTACACTAGTAAATATCTATTAGATATCTGCTATTGCATATTCACTAGTTGAATATTGCAAGAGCCAAGTCATATTATAAATAGTATTTTATATTTAAAAATGGATAAAGAGGAATCAGAGGGAGGCAGTTTACTGTAAGTAGGGCCTAATGCAGCTTATAAAATGAATAACAGTGGGATGTCAAGTGTGAATGTGTGGCAAATGGTTTACATGGCTCACGGGTCAGGTAGGAGGGCCCCTTAGCAGAATTTTGCTTAGGGTCCCAGGGAGGTCAGGATCGGCTCTGCGTGTATTCCTGTGAATCATCTGTTTCTGTTGTGGCTTCCTACATGGCAGAGAAAATTCCAGATCTCAAAAAAAAAAAAGATACCCAGTTTCTTTATGTGAATGTCACACAGTGTGTGTGACTCATGTCCAAAATAATAACTATAAAAACAACAAAACAACAATTCTTTAAACTGGTTTAATTAAAACTCACTAGGTTTGCTGAATTCTGTGCATCTTAAGCACTATTTTTCAGCATATGGTGACCGTTTCATCATCCTACGACAAGGATTAAAGAGCTGAAGTTGAAAGACGAGATACGTGACAGCTTTCAGAAAGTGTTCCAGAGGAAACAGTTCGCTTTGAATACAGGAAGTGAAACGTTGCTACATATTTTTTCAATGAAACCAAAATATCCCCCAATAAAAGTGTTTCCCATTTAGACCAAGACAAACGTGCATTTAATGTCAGAGCACTACGGAATTCGGATTACTGTGTATGTGTGTGTGTGTGTGTTTGTGGAGGGGGGGGTCTGAAAAGTCTCCATCCTTAAGAGATATTGGCCCATAGAGACTGTATTTTGTTGTTGTTTGTTTTAATTATTTCAAATACTTCACCAACACCAAAAGTAGGTCACTTTGGTCACAGATGTACTGTAATGGAAGGCTTGATGAGTAACAAGCCATGCATGTGGAAATATCTCCACATGAAACAGAATTTCATTTTGAGTCTGAAGCTTGTACTATGGCTTATTTCCCCCCTCTCTCTGGTAAGGACATGGTATTTGTGTAAACAGCTATCTCATGAACCATTGGCCACAAAGCCGCAGCACACATACTGAAACGGTATAAAATTTAAAGTTAGTTATACTGGGGAACTACAGCTCATGGTTAATAAGACTGGGGAAATACCGCATTGACCCGAGTCTGTCCCAACTACAGTGATCAACATTACCACCTTATTGTAGTCCTTTCACTCAACACCAGCAGGATATGACACTTATGCTTCATGTTCTTCATCTACAGGATAAAAACCGTCTAAAAAATTAACTTCCATGTCTTACCTCTATAATATATATATATATAAATATATATATATATATATATATTTATAATATGCTGAAAATCTATTGTTCTCTAAATAAAGTTGTGATGTCTTACATTATAGAGGAATATAAAAGTTATATTCTACAGAGTTGATGAACTGAGCCTAAAGACAACATGGCTCATTGACACTCACACTTTTTCCCTTTCTTAAATAAAGCTCTTATTAAAGAAAAGACAGATTGAAAAACATCTATCTGACACCCAGATTTATAGCAGAGGCAACATCAAATGCAAACAATTTTGTTTGGCTAAAAATATGTGCAGAGATGCCATCCTAAATAATGTATTTTTTTATTGTTAGTCAGTTAGTACAGTTTTTTCATTCTTACTGAAATCGCACATGTATATTTCTGCATTTGTTCTAGTATGTCATTGTTTCTATAGCAACAACAAACCATCTATTGTTGATATTGTAAACTTTTCTATAAGGAACATTTGTGTACGTGTCATTGCTTTGTAACACTCGGTGCTGTGACTAGTCATAGTTAAGCCTAAAACCAATGGCCCTTCACCCACTATAGTATTCACGTGAATCCAACATGATTATTTACTACTTTTTCCTTCACCCTTCATTCACTTAATAAACAGCAATAGCAAGTGAATTTTATTGTTTTACTCAATTTATAGATGCAGTAATTAACTACATTTCGTCTAAATAACATCTTGCAATTTATCCTTCAGCATTTGGTGTATAAAGAAAAAAAAATGTCTTAATGGGTTTTGGCTTTACATCATCATCATCATCATCATCATCATCATCATCATCATCATCATCATCATCATCATCTTCAAATCTGATTAAAAGATTGACAACTATCACAAATAAATACTGTATTTAGACCTCCATTACTTGTGCCCACGGCGGTTTTCCCCTGCTCTTCACCTTCAGAAATGGTTCTTCAAGGCTCTTAGATGTATGATATTTTGTAAGACAAAATAGTGACTCAAGAGTTCCTTGGATAGATATGGATTCTTTGCTTTCTGAAGGTAACACTCTTGATATAATGTAAAATATTTAAAGGCTACAGGTAAAGAAAGTTAAGAGGAAGAATCTGTAAAGGTTTATACGAGAGGGTTTTTCTTTAAAAAAACAAAACAAAAACCAACACATTTACAAAGGTCTTATCCGTATTAAGAACCCTTGAGGAACACTATCTCATATTCTTGTGAAATGAATGTGTAATGAAACCAATCACTTCCCTTATGAAAACAGCCTACTGGTGATACAGTTACTCCACACTATTCATCAGTGACAACCCTGCTGGTGATGCTTGGCTCCAACGTCTAAAATTAGCAGAGGAAACATAGATCTTGAGTGAAGTCAATGCAAAATAATGAAAGCAGCTGCATAAAAGAAGATGAAGGTAAAGGTCTTCAGTTGAATCCTTAGCTTGTGATATTGTCCATGTGGAGTTTCATGTTCTCCCGTCCAAAAATGCTGGTAGATAGATCGGTTATTAGAAATGACCCCTAGCTGTGAACCCCTAAAAAACCCCTATGTGTTTTCATGTCTCTACCTCTATGAAAGGTAGAGTAGTAAAATCTACTGAATAACCAGTTCTGATCTTTATAATACAACAAAAACACAACACCAGCATACCATAATACTCTTTGTGACCTCTCACAGATAACAGGTGTTATAAGTCAACAGAGTCATGGCTGAAAATACCACCACTTTTATCCATCAGCAGATATCTTCTCAGAGCTCCAATGCAACCAAACTTCAGCTGGTTCCTCAAGGTCATCACTGTACACTTAAGGTAAGGAGTATATTTGTTTAAATTCTCAAACACATAAAGTGCATGAGGTGGGCACGGTGGCTTAGTGGTTAGCACGTTCATCTCACACCTCCAGGGTTTGTGGTTCGATTCCCGCCTCCACCTTGTGTGTGTGGAGTTTGCATGTTCTCCCCCTGCCTCTGGAAATCCCCGAGGCACGGGGAGAACATGCAAACTCCACACAGTGTGAGTGTGTGTGCCCTGTGATGGGTTGGCACTCCGTCCAGGGTGTATCCTGCCTTGATGCACAATGACGCCTGAAATAGGCACAAGCTCCCCGTGACCCGAGGTAGTTCGGATAAGCGGTAGAAAATGAATGAATGAATAAAGTGGATGATTTTTTTGCATTACTATGGCTTTTATTTATGGTCCCCCAAATTGTGAATTTTCAGCTTTTAATGAAGAGTTAAAGCTTCTTTCTTTGTACCTCACTGGTTTTGAGAAAGTCTTTTGACGTGACTTTGAGAAAGCTTCTGACCACCTCTGCAATCTTGAATAGTGCAATATTTTCCAGATAGCTGTAGATTTCTCAAACCCAGTGCATGCACTTAAAAATCCATCCATAACAAAAGCAGCATGTGTCTAAAGAGTGCCAAACCTCTGATTAATCCACCTCCTGTGTCTGTCTCACACAACCTCCAGCAATTTAATCAACTCAGTTTAAGGATCTCTATCACTACTCATTATGTCTTCTATTTAAAGACAGCGGTGGTCCATTGGAAGCCACTTATTTACTCAATAAACAGTAAAATGTGCTGGCATTCATTTGTTTTTCATTGACTTCTGTTAATGAAGACGAGCGTTCCCCTGCGACGTTATTAAAACGTTCCAGTTCCTTTTCTTTTCTTTTTGTAATAATAAATGCAAATGATTTTATTTCAGCGAGATTGAATGAATGCTGTAACGGATGTTAATATGATGGGTAATGTTTTGCAGAAATAGTAAATTGTTTAATATAATAAAATTTGGTTACAGTCACAATTTTATGCATTATAGACCAGGAATGCTCCATAATGTTATACACCCTGGGCTCTTTTGCATTTTTGACAGCAGGCTACAGAAGACTTTCTTTCTCAGTCACATATCTCAGCTTAATCAACCACCATCTGCACCACCCATCTCCATCTGCCTGTCTGTCATACGCAGGCTCCAGAAATTCACTGATCATTATCTTTATCATTACTCATTCTTCCTTTCCTCAAAGGCAATGATGGTCTTTTGGCAGCCAGACATTTACTCAATAAACAGTAAATAGTACTGACTTATATAATCTGCAGAATTCCCTAGTAGTTAACTTAGGCTATTGGTGTATACTTAGTTATACGCCAATGGCCTTATAAGGGTTATAAATATAAGGGTTCTTTAGTGGTTTCTTAAGGGTTCTTAGCTTATTCTATCTCTCTAGCTCATGTAGTGGAAATTTTCACTTTAGAGATGTTCATAAGAATCTGTCCTTCTATGCTTCTGTATTCTCCATGGCTGGTAGTTATTGTGACTATAGATTGCAGTTGTTTCTTCCTAAAACTGCTTCCATCAGACCTTTCCCGTGAGACCTCAGTCGTTCCCGTGGGATCTTGGTCAGAAGATGAGCAGGCGATGCTTCTAAGCCAATGGTTGATGATGTTTTGCTTTTACATGCCCTGTTTCATTTTTTTCCCTGTCTATAAAATCCTGATGTTATCAATGATAAGGGACCTTCCTCTCTGTTTTTTACACGTGGAGTGTTGGGTCCTTCTGCAAAGCTGAACACAATAAACCGTGAAACCTTTTTTACTCTTGCCCGTGCCTACCGGTGTAATATTTTATGCTTTAATTCTCTCAAACCTCAGAACTTCCACCACACTCACTAGTCCATCACTGTGCACACACACACACACACACACACACACACATATTCACACACCTAGAAGAAATTAATCTTAAGCAATACACTTACAGCTATATTTTTGGAGTTGCAACAAACCTACATTGAAATCCACACGAACATGGTTAGAACATGCACAGCTCAGGAAACCTGGAACTGTGAAGCAGCAAGACTACAGAAACTTCAAGAAGTCAAGAAGACAACTTTTTTCCTATTGGTGTAAGTTTAGACATTTTATCCTATTCTTGGTTTATCAAGACTAATCTTAAAGGATCTATGTTAAAAATTCCTCAACATTTTTAAGAAAGGGCTTCAAATATTCAGCCAGCCTAGTGGGGTGCATATGGTGATTGATTGCAGCAGATGCTTGCTGTCAAACATGCATTATGAACAAACAAAGATTTGTAAGAAACATCGGAGTGTAATGTTCCTGGGACAGGTTCTAGATCACAGCAGAGCAGAACATGGTGAGGCAGAACATTGTATAAACACCAAGCGGCTATTACACATGAATTGTGTGATAAGATGCTAGCTAGTGAATTTTAAGAGGAACCATGTAAAAGGCAGTTGTGAGTCGAATAGACAGCACACAGTCTAGCAGCTCGTTTTTAAATGTAAGTTAATGCTAGTTGTAAAAATATTGCATTTTTGATTTGTGAAACAAAATACAAATATAGAATGTTTATGGTTTGTTTTCCTCTAAATGTACATTCTTATTTATCTGACTGTTTTGTTGTTGGAGTCCTATAACATGAACTTTTCAGCTTTTTTTATTTATACAGTAAATAGAGTGAGGTATCGATCTGTCCATCCATCTACCCATCCATCAATAAAAATCCATCCACGTATGTATCTTTTATTATCCATCCATCCATCCATCCATCCATCCATCCATCCATCCATTCATGGATCAATAAATCAATAACAAGAAAGTCTACATGCCTTTGTTTTGTTTTGATCTACACTGTCTATACTGACCAGTTTTGTCAGATAGAAACCAGGAACACAGTACTTTCTGGTGTTTTTTTTTTTTTCTCCTTCCCCACCTGACTAATTTCTCATCCACTTTCTGGTTAGAGATGTGAAACTAATGTTCTGAGGTTGATTGTAATGGTGGGGTTTTCATGATGCCTGCGAGAGTCCAGTCATTCTCACTAGAGACAGAATAATCTATTATGGATGTAAATGTAGATACATCTGAATCAACACCACCGCCCCTGCTTAAATAAAGAAAGTGAATCTATGCAGAAAATCGTATGACGTTGATTGCGAGAAACGATGGAGAACCACAAGGGAAAAATGAGTTTATTCAGAAATTAATTTGGAAAGTTCACAAAGATATCAGGACGGTTGATGAGTTCATCACAGATTTTACAACGTGTTTAAATGAAGTTCAGATAAAAACCAAATCAAAAATAACACCAAAAAACACCTTGCCACAAGCACTAGCAAGAAATGACACACAAATTATTCATTCAGGCCAATGGTTTAACAAATGAATATCATTTCTTTCATGTCTGCAAGAGACCTGAAATAAGATGCTGTTTATCTTTCAGCTCTCCGGTTTATAACTGGTCATAAATACTCATCGTTGTGATGTACAGTATATAAAGGAGTTCTATAGCTTCCTGCCAGGAAGAAGAGCTCTCCATTGGTAGATCTTTATTTATAATGCCATTCTTTATCCACTGCCACTGTAAATCATCAGACTGTTTTGAACTGGAAGGTCAAGTTTATAATACTCAGATCAATGCTGACACTCAAATACAATATAGCTCAGGTTTAATCTTTCAGCTCCAGCACTTTACACACTGGGAATAAACTTTAAGAGCTTTAAAGAGGATGCCACATTTTTGAAAAAAAAAAAAAATAAATAAAAATAATAATAATAAATAACTTTGGGACATGCTGTTATATATAAATAATAAGTGACAGGATGGCATGATTTGGCCTGTTGCTAAGCAGATTTACTTTTACCAAGCCAAAGTTTATCATTTAATTAATGCTAACTTTTTTTTTTTTTTTGGTTTACAAGAAGGTATATATATATATATATATATATATATATATATATATATATATATATATATATATATATATATATATATATATATATATATATATATATATACGTATATATATATATATATATATATATATATATATATATACGTATATATATATATATATATATATATATATATATATATATATATATATATATATATATATATATATATATATATATATATACACATATATATATACATACATATATGTGTACATATATATATATATATGTATATATATGTATATATATGTATATATACATATATATATTTTACAAATTTGTAGAACATGTTTAAACCAATCAGTTCCTGTTATAACAGTTCTAGTCAGTTATTCCCACACCAGCCTCTCATTTTCTTTCCCTTAAATATTAATAAGACAGAAAACACAGCGAGATCTGTTAATTGTTGCTTTCCAGTGGCATAAAACTCGTAGCGACAGATTTACCTCTGACCATTACAAAGATACTGTAGGTTGTGTCCATAAACATAGACCTCTCCTTACAAAAAAACTATTCTTTGTGAAACATCACAATCATTTTTAATCAACTTATGCGGAAAACCTGCCGTATAAGTCACTATGAATGAAAACTAGACATTAGTCACTACTAGTAACAATGCATTGAATAATAGCTGGGAGTAGAATCAAACCTCTGACCAATCAGAATGGAGTATTCAACTTTATTGACTTTATTATTTGTTGATTTCTATGTCTCAGACTGTTTTATTGTGACTAGGAAGGATGGATGGCTAAAAGGATAGATGGATAGGTAATTTATTAATGAGTGGATGGATGGATAGAAGGATAGATGAATGGACAGATGGATCGATGTATGGATTTATTGATGAATGGATCGATAAACATGGATAGATAGATGGATGAATAGATGGATGGACAGC
The DNA here is from genome assembly GCF_030014155.1 of Tachysurus vachellii. Taxonomy (NCBI): domain Eukaryota; kingdom Metazoa; phylum Chordata; class Actinopteri; order Siluriformes; family Bagridae; genus Tachysurus; species Tachysurus vachellii. Next base: position 24,854,520 of record NC_083465.1, read on the forward strand.
AAAAATGTGGTTGGATGGATGGCATTTGTATCAATTTATATCAGATGGTTAGTGATGAATGGATGGATGGACAAATGGATGGGTGGTAGGAAGGGTGGATGGATAGAAGGATAGAGGGTCCAAAAGACAAGTTTTTTATTTTTAGATGGATGGATGGATGGATGGATGGATGGATAGATAGATGGATGAATGGATGATGTGACAGATGGACAGATAGTTGGATGCATAGATGGGTTTATTGATGAATGGATGGGTGGACAAAGAGATGGATGGATGGACAGTTGAAAAAATGGATGGATGGAAGGATAAATGGATGGATCGATGGACAGATGGACAGAGAGAGGAATGGATGGACAGATGGACAGATAGTTGGATGAATAGATGGGTTCATTGATGAATGGATGGATGGACAAAAAAATGGATGGATGGAAAGAAACAGGTGGATAGATGGAGAAATGTACGGCATTGGCAGGCACTCTTATCCAGGGCGACTTACATTTATCTCAATTATACAGCTGAGCAATGGAGGGTTAAGGCGCTTGCTCAGGGGCCCAAGAGTGGCTTTGAATTACCAACCTTCTGATCAGTAGTCCAACACCTTAACCACTGAGCTACCACTTCCCTATGGATGTGAGGATGGAGGGTTACAATGAGGTGGATGGTGGTATTGATAGATGGATGGATGAATGAATGAATGAATGAATGAATGAATGAACGAATGCCATTATATCAATTTAACAATGTTTTTCCTCAGATTTAACTAAATGCAATGCTGAAAGAATAGCTTTGAGAGATGGAGCCTGCACTAACACCAAACTGGATTCAGAAATGACTACGTAGAGGTTTTTCTTCCGAATGTGTTCTTACATTTACATTTACAGCATTTGGCAGATGCCCTTATCCAGAGCGACGTACATAAGTGCTTAAATCTCTAACATTGAATACATTAATGCTGGATCACTAAGTTACATACTTAAGATACCATGAGTTTAAAACATTTGTTCAGAGTTACAATGAAAAAGTGTCAAAGGTTTTTTTTTTTTTTTTAAAAATGCAAAAATGCAAAAGTATATTGTGTACTGCACACAGAACTCTCAAAAAAGAGTGTTCGAAATAAAAAGATTGAAAAGACATGACATGGAGACAAAATAAAAATGTTCCTCTATTCAGCTGTGGATTTTTAAATATGCTCTATGGTTGTATTGATATTCTCAAGGTTTCTACCCCTGCTTGGTCACTACTGTAGCATCCTTGCCATCCTTGGGTGCTATTATTTGGTCTTTTCTGTATATCTGGAGCCAAATCATCGCTTTATATGAATTCACAAACACAGAATATGCTGAAATTGTGTTTAGAGTCTCACTGACATCTACAGTACAAAATACTGTGTATATGAATGTACTGTATGGTACATGGGTATGAAGATAGCTCGGCACTGTAGTGTCAAACACCAGCTCTGCAGCCTCATCTTATGCATCTTTTACCTTTTCTTTTTCCCCCTTCTCCTGCATGTGTCTATAGAGATGCTATTTATATCACACCTGTTTCCTTTTATTGCTCTGGCAGGGGATATAATAAGTGAGCTGCTGGGTTTATTTTCCACTCAGATGCAGGACATAAATCCCTCCTCTTCTCCAGCCTGTTCTCTTATTGACTCCATCCTGAGTCAAGAGCCAGTGACAGAGAGAGAGAGAGAGAGAGAGAGAGAGAGAGAGAGAGAGAGAGAGAGAGAGAGAGAGAGAGAGGAGGTAGTGATGTGAGATCGTTTAATGATCCATGTGGTGACTCATACATATATTTTTAGCCACAACGACTGTCTGGTTAGCAAAAAGGACCACAACTGATTAACATATTAATCCTCTTTTCTAAGCTAAATTGAACCACCTATGTGAGACTAGCATGTTTCTTAAAGTGACAGATGACTTACAGAGTTACTGAATCTAAGAAAACATGCATGTAAGGTTTATAAAAAATAATTAGTATAAGCAAATACAGAAAGTGTAATCTGCATGTAATCTGCGGGACGTTCAATCGGAAGGTTGTGAGTTCAATTCCCACATCCACCAGGCTGCCACTGCTGGGCCCCTGAGCAAGGCCCTTAACCCTCAATTGCTCAGTTGTATGAAATGTAAGTTGCTCTGAATAAGGGAGTCTGCTAAATGCTGTAAATGTATGTACATGCTAATGGCAGAGACACTGAAGACATTTTAAATGAGTCTGTTTTTTTTTTTTTTTTTTAAAGTTTTTTTTAACAACATTGTCTAAATTGTCAAGTTTTATATTATGGAACATGATTGTACTTTCATAACGACTTCAGTGCAAGAACTTGTTTTCCTTCTCTTCATGACCTTCATTAAATTGAGATGATGCAGTTTCCTGCTGTGAACATTCATTCATTCATTCATTCATTCATCTTCTACCGCTTATCCGAACTACCTCGGGTCACGGGGAGCCTGTGCCTATCTCAGGCGTCATCGGGCATCAAGGCAGGATACACCCTGGACGGAGTGCCAACCCATCGCAGGGCACACACACACTCTCATTCACTCACGCAATCACACACTACGGACAATTTTCCAGAGATGCCAATCAACCTACCATGCATGTCTTTGGACCGGGGGAGGAAACCGGAGTACCCGGAGGAAACCCCCGAGTCACGGGAAGGCGGGAATCGAACCCACAACTCTGGAGGTGTGAGGCGAACGTGCTAACCACTAAGCCACTGTGCCCCTTTGCTGTGAACATGTGACTTCCAAATATTTCAAAAGCATGAATATGAGTGAATACGAACTCTTCATTAAGTATTACAAATAAATGTCAAGTGTAGATATAGTGCATTATTAACTATACAACTGAACACTTTATCTGTTTAAACTGGCTTTTAGGTTTTACTTTAATATCAGATATGTAAAGGTAATTTGCACTAAAACTCCAATCCCAAATATGCATTGAGTCTAATATGTGTCTGTGGGAAAGGGAATAAAAACTTGGATTAATGACGTCCTTTAGGAATTCCATCTAAATAGGGTTTGTCATTAAATCTAGTATTGCTGCTTATGTGTCATGCTTTTAAAATGCAAATGTGTTTAATGATACAGGATTAATTTGTGAGGCAGAAAAACAGTAAGCACTGAAAGGAGGATTATTATGGAGTGTCAGCGCCACCAAGTGGACAAAAACTTGTACAGGCCTGTTTTTAACAGGGCAGTATGAAGTCTGAGGTTGTTTTCAGCCCAGCAAAACTGTACTTTAAACTAGTGCCCTAGACCTAGAGAGTTTATTAGTTTCTCCTCTATGCATGCAAAAAACTATTTTTATTTAAAAAATTATACACATAAATACAAACGAAGGGGGCACGGTGGCTTAGTGGTTAGCACGTTCGCCTCACACCTCCAGGGTCGGGGTTTGATTCCCGCCTCCGCCTTGTGTGTGTGGAGTTTGCATGTTCTCCCCGTGCCTCGGGGGTTTCCTCCGGGTACTCCGGTTTCCTCCCCCGGTCCAAAGACATGCATGGTAGGTTGATTGGCATCTCTGGAAAAATTGTCCCTAGTGTGTGATTGCGTGAGTGAATGAGTGTGTGTGTGTGCCCTGTGATGGGTTGGCACTCCGTCCAGGGTGTATCCTGCCTTGATGCCCAATGACGCCTGAGATGGCACAGGCTCCCCGTGACCCGAGGTAGTTCGGATAAGCGGTAAAAGATGAATGAATGAATGAATACAAACGAATGCCAATCATACTCTCTGTTAGGGGGAAAATATCTTCTTTAACCAGGTTATTCTATAAAGAGGTGTCAGGCAAAAGCAGGACTGTACTACACATAGTAAACACTTCAAAACACACACACAATTGTTTTTTTGTTTACACTCAAAGTCTTCCACTCGGCCTTGGCTCATGAAGCTTGCTTTATGCACAGTAACGTTGTCATTTTGGAGTTTTGGATCCTTTAGTTCCACTGTAGTGAAAATTGTAACACTACAGCGAGATTCTAGAGATTTTGTACAATTCTGTGCTTCAGTCTTTATGGCAACAGTTTGGTGAAGAGCAACAACTACTGATATGAATGTTTATGTACAGTATGTAAAGAATATGTTTCTCTAAAGCTAGCAGCATTATGGATGACCACACACACCCCTCAGACACACTCTTCACCCAACACACCCCTCAGACACACTCTTCACCACACACACCCCTCAGACACACTCTTCACCCAACACACCCCTCAGACACACTCTTCACCCCACACACCCCTCAGACACACTCTTCACCCAACACACCCCTCAGACACACTCTTCACCCCACACACCCCTCAGACACAATCTTCACCCCACACACCCCTCAGACACACTCTTCACCCCACACACCCCTCAGACACACTCTTCACCCCACACACCCCTCAGACACACTCTTCACCACACACACCCCTCAGACACACTCTTCACCCCACACACCCCTCAGACACAATCTTCACCCCACACACAACTCAGACACAATCTTCACCCCACACACAACTCAGACACAATCTTCACCCCACACACCCCTCAGACACAATCTTCACCCCACACACCCCTCAGACACAATCTTCACCCCACACACCCCTCAGACACAATCTTCACCCCACACACAACTCAGACACAATCTTCACCACACACACAACTCAGACACAATCTTCACCCCACACACCCCTCAGACACAATCTTCACCCCACACCCCCCTCAGACACACTCTTCACCCCACACACAACTCAGACACAATCTTCACCCCACACACCCCTCAGACACAATCTTGACCCCACACACCCCTCAGACACAATCTTCACCCCACACACCCCTCAGACACAATCTTCACCCCACACACAACTCAGACACACTCTTCACCCCACATCCCTCAGACACACTCTTCACCTCACACCCCTCAGACACACTCTTCACCCAACACACCCCTCAGACACACTCTTCACCCCACACACCCATCAGACACAATCTTCACCCCACACACCCCTCAGACACAATCTTCACCCCACACACCCCTCAGACACAATCTTCACCCAACACACCCCTCAGACACACTCTTCACCCCACACTCCCCTCAGACACACTCTTCACCCCACACACCCCTCAGACACAATCTTCACCCCACGCACACCTCAGACACAATCTTCACCCCACACACAACTCAGACACACTCTTCACCTCACACCCCTCAGACACACCCTTCACCCAACTCACCCCTCAGACACACTCTTCACCCCACACACCCCTCAGACACACTCTTCACCCCACACACCCCTCAGAGACACTCTTCACCCAACACACCCCTCAGACACACTCTACACCCAACACCCCTCAGACACAATCTTCACCCCACACACCCCTCAGACACAATCTCCACCCCACACACCCCTCAGACATACTCTTCACCCAACACACCCCTCAGACACACTCTTCACCCCACACTCCCCTCAGACACAATCTTCACCCCACACACCCCTCAGACACTCTTCACCCCACACACCCCTCATACACTCTTCACCCCACACACCCCTCAGACACACTCTTCACCCCACACACCCCTCAGACACACTCTTCACCCCACACACCCCTCAGACACAATCTTCACCCCACACACAACTCAGACACAATCTTCACCCCACACACAACTCAGACACAATCTTCACCCCACACACCCCTCAGACACAATCTTCACCCCACACACCCCTCAGACACAATCTTCACCCCACACACCCCTCAGACACAATCTTCACCCCACACACAACTCAGACACAATCTTCACCACACACACAACTCAGACACAATCTTCACCCCACACACCCCTCAGACACAATCTTCACCCCACACACCCCTCAGACACACTCTTCACCCCACACACAACTCAGACACAATCTTCACCCCACACACCCCTCAGACACAATCTTCACCCCACACACCCCTCAGACACAATCTTCACCCCACACACCCCTCAGACACAATCTTCACCCCACACACAACTCAGACACAATCTTCACCCCACACACAACTCAGACACAATCTTCACCCAACACATCCCTCAGACACACTCTTCACCTCACACCCCTCAGACACACTCTTCACCCAACACACCCCTCAGACACACTCTTCACCCCACACACCCATCAGACACAATCTTCACCCCACACACCCCTCAGACACACTCTTCACCACACACACAACTCAGACACAATCTTCACCCCACACACCCCTCAGACACACTCTTCACCCCACACACCCCTCAGACACAATCTTCACCCCACACACAACTCAGACACAATCTTCACCCCACACACAACTCAGACACAATCTTCACCCCACACACCCCTCAGACACAATCTTCACCCCACACACCCCTCAGACACAATCTTCACCCCACACACCCCTCAGACACAATCTTCACCCCACACACCCCTCAGACACAATCTTCACCCCACACACAACTCAGACACAATCTTCACCACACACACAACTCAGACACAATCTTCACCCCACACACCCCTCAGACACAATCTTCACCCCACACCCCCCTCAGACACACTCTTCACCCCACACACAACTCAGACACAATCTTCACCCCACACACCCCTCAGACACAATCTTGACCCCACACACCCCTCAGACACAATCTTCACCCCACACACCCCTCAGACACAATCTTCACCCCACACACAACTCAGACACACTCTTCACCCCACATCCCTCAGACACACTCTTCACCTCACACCCCTCAGACACACTCTTCACCCAACACACCCCTCAGACACACTCTTCACCCCACACACCCATCAGACACAATCTTCACCCCACACACCCCTCAGACACAATCTTCACCCCACACACCCCTCAGACACAATCTTCACCCAACACACCCCTCAGACACACTCTTCACCCCACACTCCCCTCAGACACACTCTTCACCCCACACACCACTCAGACACAATCTTCACCCCACGCACACCTCAGACACAATCTTCACCCCACACACAACTCAGACACACTTTTCACCCCACATCCCTCAGACACACTCTTCACCCAACACACCCCTCAGACACACTCTTCACCCCACACACCCCTCAGACACACTCTTCACCCCACACACCCCTCAGAGTCACTCTTCACCCAACACACCCCTCAGACACACTCTTCACCCAACACCCCTCAGACACAATCTTCACCCCACACACCCCTCAGACACAATCTTCACCCCACACACCCCTCAGACATACTCTTCACCCAACACACCCCTCAGACACACTCTTCACCCCACACTCCCCTCAGACACAATCTTCACCCCACACACCCCTCAGACACTCTTCACCCCACACACCCCTCAGACACTCTTCACCCCACACACCCCTCAGACACACTCTTCACCCCACACACCCCTCAGACACACTATTCACCCCACACTCCCCTCAGACACAATCTTCACCCCACGCACCCCTCAGACGCACTCTTCACCCCACACACCCCTCAAACACAATCTTCACTCCACACACCTCTCACACACACACTCTTTAGCCTTCTGCCCAAAAGGTACCAAAGCATTTGGGGTTACTAAATGAAAACACACACACACACACACACAACTTGCTGCACTTGCACATTCCAAATTTAATACCTCATACAACTGCTGCTATAACTAGTATATATATTAATAGCAGCAGTTGTATGAGGTATTAAATTTGGAATGTGCAAGTGCAGCAAGTGTGAGTGTGTGTGTATGCATACATTTGCAAGAACAATCTTTGTTTTACAATCCTCTATTTTTTGCACAATGTACTGCATAATATACAGAATGCATGCTGGATGGTGCTAGTTTGTGTATTTGTCCTGTAATGTTTTGTATTCTCTATCTGCATTGTATTTTGTCTCACACTTTTTGCACTAGGTGGCACATGATGCACTTTATGTGACTAGGACAACTTACTTTCAGTCATAAACTCTGTATTGTCTTATGTCGCACCACAGTCCTGGAGAAACCTGAGAGTACTGAGAGTTATCTCCTCAGTGAATGGGGTTAGCACCCTGCCCAGGAAACGAACCTGGGCCACAGCAACGATAGCTTGGGATCCTGTTGCTGGACCACCAGGAGACGTAAAGTAAACTTTTTAAAATATTTTTTATGTCATTCTTTGAATGTTGGTGTGGTATAAGAGGAGTAAAACACAACAAGGAATGCTGTTTCAGGTAATGCATCATATAAGACTTATAATAATGCTTAAAGGCTTAAGTTTATTAGGATCACCAGTCTAATAAGTCTAAACCAGAAGCTGAGAAGCTTTGGAAGGACAGCATAGTTGTAAAAGCTATTAGCAAATATTTCTATGCCTGTTCTGCTGTTTGTCTGCTGTATTAGATGCAAAAGATTAGAATGATTCCTCAGCAGTTTTTTCATAGTTAGAGAACTGTAGATCATACTGTAGAGCAAATCTCTAAAAGAGCAATTTCGAAGTCCCAAGACGTAAAACATTAATCATGTTCGTTATCATGGCTTCATCTAAAGGTTAAAACGAGTGCACTGATAGATCTGACACAGTAGGAAAAAAATGAGGTTCCTGAGCTATAAAAAAAAAAAAAGAAAAAGTGGATCAGCTCAAACGTATTAATGCAAATAATGTAAAAAAAAATAAAAAAATTACATATGCAGTGATACAGTTTCTGAAAGTGGAGCGAATCACAGAAAACTAAATGCCAGGTCATCTATTTATACAAAGCTAGTTTATAGGATGGGTACTAGTCCGTGTCTTTCCCCACAGATTTGATGACGCAAGAAGACTTACCTCTTATAATTTCAACCATATTCTTGTTAAATCATCAAAATGTTTTATCGTGTTTCATATCCACTTAAACAGAAACCTTGTTTTATAATGTAGTGGAGGTTGAATAAAAGCCAGTGTGATTCATTTTACAGACTTTATTGCCTCGTTATTGCTGAACTTCTAAAAAGAAATGTATGCTATGGTGATCCACTCACTCGGTCACTCATTTTCTACCGCTTATCCGAACTACCTCGGGTCTCGGGGAGCCTGTGCCTATCTCAGGCGTCATCGGGCATCAAGGCAGGATACACCCTGGACGGAGTGCCAACCCATCACAGAGCACACACACACTCTCATTCACTCACGCTATCACACACTACGGACAATTTTCCAGAGATGCCAATCAACCTACCATGCATGTCTTTGGACCGGGGGAGGAAACCGGAGTACCCGGAGGAAACCCCCGAGGCACGGGGAGAACATGCAAACTCCACACACACAAGGCAGAGGCGGGAATCGAACCCCCAACCCTGGAAGTGTGAGGCGAACGTGCTAACCACTGAGCCACCGTGCCCCCCTATGGTGATCCATTTATACATAAAATAATCAGTCAAGGTTTAAAGCTCTTTCTTTATAGCAGATATACTCTTGGCTGCTATGAAGTACTGACACTAAAGGCAATAAATGGATTCTTCAATAAATGGTGTTTAAATATCTAAATATCTTTAAAAAAATAAAAAAAACCCCACCATATTAACCCAAGTAGAGAGTTCACCATGCAAGCCTGTCTGTAAATTGTTACTATAGAAACCAAACAAGTGACGTAATATAAACCTGCGATTTGCCTTGAAGCTGGAACTAGTGTCTGAGCCGCTGGTGTAGAAAATAAATTAGCAGTGCTGTGGTATAAAGTAGTACAATAGTCTGAGTGGTTGTGACAGCTGCCCACCACGTGTCCATGATCACTCAAGGGCCAATCGAATGACATGGTGGAAAGATGAAGCTCACCAAAGATGTAAAGGAAACAGAAGCTTTTCCAGATGACGGACATCACCGCAGAGGGAGAAAGACAGTTAATGGGAACCAGATATGTTATTATGCAGCAGGGTGTACTGTACAGTATGAGCCTGAATTTATTCTGTAGATCACGCCCATTGGCTCGTACACTCATTTTTTTTCCTACCATTAAACCTTTAGATGTAATGTCGACTCCATTGTCTCTACATTTAGTCTTGCTGTTTTATTATGTGTTGCATCGTAGTCATGGTTCTGGAGAAACAGCATCCCGACATCGAGGAATAACAAGAAAAAAGAATTCTCAAAAAATCAAAGTCATCAACGCTTTTTGAGCAGGCACGTATCAGGAAGCCAGTGCGGTTTCTCACACGTGAGCTACTATGATCCTGTGAGTTCCTATCACTACTCTCCCAGGGGACTTCTGTGTTTTCTTCCGTCTTTCCAACAGGATAAGCTCTGAATCCATAACCACCCTGAATTAAAGGGAAAGTAATATGAAAGAGCCAGAACTGATCCTGGGTGATGGAACTAAAACAAGATTATAACTGATCAGTCTGCACTGAAGAAAAAAAGCCCATTGAATTTACTTAAATGAGATGTGTACAAGTGAATGAGAGCGTGTGTGCCCTGCGATGGGTTGGCACTCCATCCAGGGTGTATCCTGCCTTGATGCCCGATGACGCCTGAGATAGGCACAGGCTCCCCGTGACCCGAGGTAGTTCGGATAAGCGGTAGAAGATGAATGAATGAATGAGATGTGTACATCGGTTCCATGTGCTTGAACTGAGGATCAGCTGAACAGATGAACTGAAACAGCCACATCAGTATTGGAAAGTTGTTTAAATTAAATTCAGCATAGGCAGTAAACAGGGGATCGATGGTAAGCAGGTTTTCCTCGCTCAACCAGAGCGGTGGGGTTGATTCCTTCCTCTAAACATTGTGCACATTGTGAGTTTGCATGCTCTTCACCATTTTCCTCCACCAGTCCAAAGAAATACATTGCAGGCTTATTGACATCTGTAAATTTTTCTGTGCTGTGTGTTACTGTGACTTGTGAAAGGCTCCAGCAGTGGCTTAGGGGGTTAAGGCTCAGGGGGTTAAGGCTCTGAGTTAGTGGACAGACGGTTGAGAGGTTCAAGCCTCAGCACCGTCAAGCTGCCACTGTTTGGTTCCTGAGCAAGACCTTTAAATCCTCTCTGGTCCATTGATGCTGTATCGTAGAATACCCTGTGCTTTAACCATAACTGCCTAATCTGGGAAATGCAAAAAAAAAAAAAAAAAAAAAAAAGTAAGAAGAATTGCACTGTGTTGTAACAAAGGCTTCTCCTTCTCCTTCAGGTTTACTGTGAAAGATAATCAAATGTAATGTTTTTTTGAGGGTTTTGCTTAGATATCTTGACCTAATACTAAAATTCCAATATAGATAAAAGAAATGACACGGGGCATGTGTAGTGCTCTTGTATTATTCATGTGAAAAATATATTTTCCATTTAATATGCTGATTTCTTAATCCTTTTTAAAATGACATTTCATGCAACAAGGAAGCTTGATTTGTGTGAATAAGGAATTTAACTCTTTAAAATAATACTACATAAAATAATGCTTACAACAAGGAATAAAACACCGGCCCTGGTTTAGCATGAAGCAGCATGGCGTCTGTATCAGATCCTCTGCTTATCTAATCATGCAATTTCATTCATTCATTCATTCATTTTCTACCGCTTATCCGAACTACCTCGGGTCATCTCAGGCATCATCGGGCATCAAGGCAGGATACACCCTGGACGGAGTGCCAACCCATCGCAGGGCACACACACACACACTCTCATTCACTCACACAATCACACACTACGGACAATTTTCCAGAGATGCCAATCAACCTACCATGCATGTCTTTGGACCGGGGGAGGAAACCGGAATACCCGGAGGAAACCCCTGAGGCACGGGGAGAACATGCAAACTCCACACACACAAGGCGGAGGCGGGAATCGAACCCCCAACCCTGGAGGTGTGAGGCAAACGTGCTAACCACTAAGCCACCGTGCCCCCATCATGCAATTTAATTGATGTAAATTATTTTGCTAAAGGAAGACCGTCAGACCAGAGAATAGTCTCAGCGCTTCAAACTCAGAAAGTGAACAGTTTTTAGTCTTCATAGATTTTTCACTTAATTTACCCTCTCTTTGATTAGATTGATTAGTGAACTGACAACATAAATAGTTTAAAAAATAAAGTCAATGACGAATCAGGATGTTTACACAAGAACCGAAAGAGACGTATGGCTTTGTTTTCTCTGCGTCAAATTCTAATCAGTGGTTAATCTGTTCTTGTCGTGAGTTTAAAACTGATTGCATTAAGCTCAAAAACAAAACGACTAATCGTGAACGGTTAAGCGTTAAAACTGTTGTCATTTAATTGTTAGTTGCTTACCTGGGTTTTTGTAAACAAGGAATTTTATGTATATGGACCTTTTTTTTAAAGCAAGGGACAAATTTTAGTTGAATATTTAAAACTGTTGAACGTTGTTACATCACACAATAAATAGTTTTTAAAATTCTTTTTTTTTTTTTTTTTTTACCGCAATTAACCGCTAAACAAATAAGACTCAACACGCAAGTTTGGAAAAAAAAAACAAAACAAATTGCAATAAAATTTATTGTACCTCTTATTCAAAGACTCAAACACGTGCAACATTGTACTAGAACAGTATACCAAGATGGCTGAGTATATTTACACTGTCCTCTATATAACAAAATAGCAACACTGTTGAACTCCACTGGATACTGTATACAAGTTGTTTGACAATCCTTAAAACCCACGGTCATTCAAGGGGAATAAACTTACGACTGGCTGGAGCTTTTGCTTCGATCTTCTGATCGTGTGCCGTATGCAAACCGGAGGCTTTAGATGAATGAACTAATGCTACAGGATTAACAATCATTCTGCTGAGTTGTGTTTCATGTATCAGTCTCTCCAGCACGGAGATAAAGTGCTTTTCTGATAGGGTGTGTATGATGATGATGATGATGATGATGAAATGTAGAGGACTTCGGTAGTGTAAATGACGTAGTGAAAGCTACTGTACAACAGCACACTGCTGCATAATCTCTTAATGGGCCTCATTTGTCAAACTTGAATACGAATGTAATGTTTATTACAAATCGGTAGAATTTTCAAATGAAAGGTGGCATCTATTAAAAAATACATAAAAAAAAAATGTAGCGAGTCCAGAAAAACTATCGAATCCGACGAGCACTTGTGAGTTTGTGAAAATTTACCAATAAGCCGCTTATCACTTAGCCGGTGATGACTTCCTGTGATGTTCTACAGATTACACTGTCAAGATGGAACAGCTTTAGAAAGCAATTCAAAAGTATTCTGTAAGACAAACTAAGACTAGCTATAAAAGGAGGATAAAAGTAACGGCGCCCTATAGAAAAAGGCAGGGTTGGTGTGTGTCTATGGAAGCTGACACGCTGCAGTGGCTGAGCTGGTGTTTTTAGAAGATTTAGAGCATGTTACAGGGATGAGGCTGAGGATCTTTACACTGGTTCAGAAAAGTGCACGCTAGACGATTTTGGCCCTGATAATCCAGTCATGGACTCATTTCGATGCTTGTTGAGTACACCGCAAGTTTGTAAGCACGTTTGATTTTCTCACTGATAAGTTTTGTGTGTGTGTGTGTGTGTGTATATATATATATATATATATATATATATATATATATATATATATATATATATACATATACATATATATACATATACATATATACATATACATATATACATACATATACATATACATATATATACACACACACACACATATATATATATATATATATATATATATATATATGATCTCATGCTTCAGATACCTGAATCCAATTTATAATCCGTCTAGGTATGAAAAAACGTAAACGCGATTGTTTCACGACCTGATTTTTAATGCCGACCAGGGCATGTTGTGCGAAAATCTCAGAGCGCCTGAGATTCTGAAAGTTGTGTAGTGGCTAATATAAATCAGACTTTGGTAAATTACCTTTTCTTACATTTAATTTACAACAAATTTGCATTTAGTAACAGATGCCACAGTATAAGAAAAGTCGCAGGGGTATTTCTGGTTTCATTTATAAAATATGAGGCCTTTAATCAGTCAGAAAAAAGCAAGGTGACCTGCTATATCGGTTCGCAGGGTCACTGATTATACTCCATTATCACTGAAACCACTGAACGCTGATCGAGACCCCATTTACATGAATTGTTGCTAAATGAGTCCCGACTCTTACAAACCAACCTCAAAAACATTCGCAATCGAAGCATGAAGATGGAGCAAATGTGTTCGAGATCAATACAGCATTGTGGGATGTGATGCATGGTGTATTAGTGGAAATGATGGATATTTGAAAGATGCTACAATCTTCTGTCTTTCTCCTCCAATTACAAGGGTTGTTTTTCTGAACGCACACACGTGTGTATATAAATTCCTGGGCTCCTGAGTCCAGACCATACGCTCTAGTCTCCAGTCTCCTGACTCCAGGCTCGCTCTACACTCCTGACCCCACGCTCCCTCACGCTACACTCCTGACCCCACGCTCCCTCACGCTACACTCCTGACCCCACGCTCCCTCACGCTACACTCCTGACCCCACGCTCCCTCACGCTACACTCCTGACCCCACGCTCCCTCGCTCAATACTCCTGACTCCACGCTCCCTTGCTCTATACCCCTGACCCCACGCTCCCTCGCGCTACACTCCTGACCCCACTCTCCCTCGCGCTATACTCCTGCTCCCTCGCGCTACACTCCTGACCCCACACTCCCTCGCGCTACACTCCTGACCCCACACTCCCTCGCGCTACACTCCTGACCCCACACTCCCTCGCGCTACACTCCTGACCCCACGCTCCCTCGCTCAATACTCCTGACTCCACGCTCCCTCGCGCTACACTCCTGACCCCACGCTCCCTTGTGCTACACTCCTGACCCCACGCTCCCTTGCTCTATACCCCTGACCCCACGCTCCCTCGTGCTACACTCCTGACCCCACGCTCCCTTGCTCTATACCCCTGACCCCACGCTCCCTCGTGCTACACTCCTGACCCCACGCTCCCTCGCGCTACACTCCTGACCCCACGCTCCCTCGCTCAATACTCCTGACCCCACGCTCCCTCGCTCAATACTCCTGACCCCACGCTCCCTCGCGCTACACTCCTGACCCAACGCTTCCTCGCTCAATACTCCTGACCCCACGCTCCCTCGCGCAATACTCCTGACCCCACGCTCCCTTGCACTACACTCCTGACCCCACGCTCCCTCGCGCTATACTCCTGACCCCACGCTCCCTCGCTCAATACTCCTGACGCCACGCTCCCTCGTGCTACACTCCTGACGCCACGCTCCCTCGCACTATACTCCTGCTCCCTCGCGCTACACTCCTGACCTCACGCTCCCTTGCGCTATACTCCTGACCCCACGCTCCCTCACACTAAACTCCTGACCCCATGCTCCCTCACACTAAACTCCTGACCCCACACTCCCTCACTCTATACCGCAGACTCCAGACAACACATTGCCCTGTTAGCCCGTTTATGCCACCTGTTCCAGTCACATCATCGCCAGCCAATGAGCTGCAGTGTAATTTAATGCTACAGCCTCTCTAAAAAGAAAGGTTTTACACTACTGAAAAAAATAAATGCCAGGGGGCTAACTGGGGAAATTTCTCAGAGTTTAATAGACTGATACTGCCAACGCATGGCTCCTCCCTGCACGCACGGCTCCTCCCTGCACGCACGGCTCCTCCCTGCATGCATGGCTCCTCCCTGCACGCCTCCCTGCACGCCTCCCTGCACGCCTCCCTGCACGCCTCCCTGCAAGTCCTTTCAGCACTTATTCTGTATAAAATAATAACATCAAGTTTCCAGTCAGTCATATACATTGTGGTTTGAGAGGCCTATGTGGAAATTACACAACAGCGCACAAAAAAAGCTCTGACAAGGCAGGAAACACTTGCTTTTGTTGTAGGATTATAAAACATACCGATGTGCGTCAGGGATGGTTGTAACCGTGAGCCTGATGTTGAAGAAGATTCCTCATGAAATAAACGCGTGTGAATGCTGGACTTAAACCCAGGCTTGAATTAAAACGAGGACATGGCTACGGATTCAGAGCACGCGTTTTTATACATTAAAAGTGTGTGTAGATGCACAATAAATAACACTACCTTTGGATGATGAAACGAAAAAATGGGAAACTTTCTCGTTTTCTGACTGATCTCCTTCCCGACTGTAAACAGGGCCTATTCATTTCTTAGAATGTTTTTTCTTCTTTTTAGAAAAATAAAACTTTGATATTAAAATAAAAGTCATTCTGTAGACATCTGCTCTTCCTGTATGTAATGTGCAGTAGAAAATGACCTTGTAACGTTAATCTACAATGAATCTGATGCTTTCTCACGCTTTCGTGCTGGAAAAGAGCAACCCGCCGAGACGCTCGCGTATTAAATGAAGTTACGATTCAAACATATTTGGTTGAGGGCTTTAAGCCCGACATCTGTGAGGAGGAAAGGAGACTAGGGCGAGTGAGGACACTTTGGAAAGAAGGAGAAGACGACTCGGTCTGGTGCTTGTACTGAAAATCCTCAGATGTGGGGGTGAAGAAAAAAAAAAAGAAAGAAAGAAGAAAACATTCATCATGAATGCTGTTCATCCTCACTCTGAATAAAAGACCTGCCTTTCTTATATGGCACGACAGGATGCACTCGAGGAGGAAAACTCAGCTTCACGAGCTCAAGTGGCACTTCAGAAGACACAATCCCTACAAGCGAAGTTCACACTGTTTACGAGGAACGCGGACGGAGAAACCATACGTATAGCAAGCGAACTGTCTTTAAGTTAACGTTCTCAATAATAAGCAAAGTGAATGAAACGCTGCTGGAATAATCTACATTTCTCACGCACGGATCGTTCAGGCGATGATGGTTGTGCTTCTCAAAACGAACCACGCAGAAGGTAAAAGCGTTGTCTGACGCAGCCGGATTAAAAAAATTCTAGAAAGGCGAGCACTGGTGACGTCTCGAGGAAGCTCTTGAGATGCCACACAATGTTTTTTTTTTCTATTCGGTTGACTGGACTGCGCTCAGACTGCTTCGGACACAAAATTCAGTAGGCTGGTCACAGCTATACATACTCGTGTATATATAAAAGATCCATTCTGGGATATATACGTGTGAATATTGGCAGTGATCCCATAAGAAATTTGAAAGGCAGAATTTCCGTGCAGTCAAACCTGGTATCTTGGTACTCATGTGTGCTTTTTTCCCCCACTGTGGTAATGCAAAACTAATAAAGAAGAGACATCGAGAGCGACCTGGTCTGACCAGAGAGAGCGAGAAAAAAAAAGAATTGACTCAATGAGACCATATGGGAGAAAGTATTGCTTATGTTCTTTGCTTTTTTTTTTGTTTTGTTTTTTTTCCTCCCTGTCCTGGTCCTGGTCCATATTTAGCTCCATAGGAGCCCCCTCTAAAGCAGTGCCTCTGCAGCAGCCAGGCTGTGCCACTCAGGACTTGGCCTCTTCTTGCTCGGCTTCAGCAGAAAGCTCGACGTCAGACAGGCTAACTTCCACCGGCAG